>NC_068422.1:72619712-72717212 GCF_023373465.1 Oncorhynchus keta | reverse complement strand
CTCTCTCTTTCTCTCTGAGTGTATGTAACATCCCTGACTCTCTGTGTGTGTGTGTGTGTGTGTGTGTGTGTGTGTGTGTGTGTGTGTGTGTGTGTGTGTGTGTGTGTGTGTGTGTGTGTGTGTGTGTGTGTGTGTGTGTGTGTGTGTGTGTGTGTGTGTGTGTGTGTGTGTGTGTGTGTAACATCCCTGACTGATTCCAGAGGACGCTCCCAACGGGCAGGAAGAGCAGCCCACTCTCTTATCCTCTCACCTCCTCTCATCTCCTCTCCGCTCACACACCCTGTCGTCCTCCCTCCATTCTACTCTCTCCTCTGCACATGTCTTTTTTCTCACATCTCTCCTTTTTTATTTTCCTTTCAACTGACTATCTAACCTCCCCCTCCCTCTCTCTCCATCTATCCCTCTTTTTATATCCTCCCTCTTTTTCTACCTCCCTCCCTCCCCCCTTCCTACCTCCCTCCCTCCCCCTTCCCTCTGGAATGGAAATGTCATTTGTTTCCTTAACAGCTCCAGGCAGACACAGCCAGAGACCTCCACCTGTTAGACACTGATAGCAGCCACACACACACACACTCACACTCACACACACACACATTTGACCCAGTTCATGCATCCTGCCGAGGTTGTGTCTAAAGCTGACAGTAACATATACTTCCTGTGTCCTTTTGTGCTTGGGTTATTTTAGACAGAGAAATGGAGGACTAAAGAGATCCAGAGAACAACAGAGAGAGAGCAGGAGAGGGAGAGAGGGGGGTAGAGAGAGAGAGAAAAATAAATAAATAAAGAGAGAGAGAAATAAAGAAAGAAATAGAGAGAAAGGGAGCAAGTAAGAGAGAAATTCTAGAGTGAGAAAGAGGTTGTTTGTGCTGACCTTGTTTGTCTGTTCCCGAGGCCATTCTGAGCTCCAGTCATGTTTGACCTCCTGACCCCGTGACTGGCAGTTGTGGAATACAGGTGGACCCTCCAGCAGGGTCAAGGGTCAGATGGAGATATGACCTAACTCACAGACGAGCTAAAATAGGGCCACAGGGGTCGACCTCGCTCTCATAAACACACACTATGCGCCACACACACACACACACACACACACACACACACACACACACACACACACACACACACACACACACACACACACACACACACACACACACACACACACACTTGTCTAAGAGACAAACACTCATACAGACAGAAACTAAAACTCAGTTTTGCATATAGACAAACATTAAAGCACATCCATAACCGATTAAACCTAAGGCTATAAACACATTCTCATACAATTCAAATAGGAGCTCTTGTAGTACAGTATGGCTGTTTCAGAGAGATAGACAGGAAACAGAGGAAGAACTTACTAGTAAATCAGTCAAAGAGCAGATTCTTGCCCTCTGGTGCCACTGGGTAGTATGTCAGCTATACCCTGGGGGGAGGAGGGGGTCCGGGGTCGGAGGAGGTGAGGGGCAAGAGGTGGTCGGAATTTAGAGGTGTCAGTCTGTCTGGGCTGTAGGTGGAAGGGGAGTGTGTGTGTGTGTGTGTGTGTGTGTGTGTGTGTGTGTGTGTGTGTGTGTGTGTGTGTGTGTGTGTGTGTGTGTGTGTGTGTGTGTGTGTGTGTGTGTGTGTGTGTGTGTGTGTGTGTGTGTGTGTGTGTGTGTGTAAGAGGGGTTTGTTGTATCTGGCAGACAGAGAGGCTAAAGAATGCAGCTTCCATGTTCTCCCTCTGTCCTTCTGTAAACAACAGAGGAGAGAAAGAATTAGACAGAGGAAGGGAAAGGGAGGAGGGGCTGGGCTGGTTGAGTGAGGCAGGGTGTGTGTGTGGGGGGGGGTTCTCTATTGTGATGGTCCAGGTCAGAGGGATCAATGCATTGAGGAGTGAAAAGAGACCCCAATTAGTTGACTTGGTCGAGCAAGCCAGAACACTGTGTGTTGGTGTGTGTGTGTTTACACTGTTGTGTGTAGGAGGCTGGTGGGGCACTTGAACTGTCGCCATGGCGCTGTAATTATCAGGCAGGGGTGAAAGGTCGGCCAAAACTCTGCTGCCCCCTGACAGGACCCCTCTCAAGTGCGGGGGAGGAGAGGAGGAGTGAGGGGAGGGAGGGAGAGCATTTGAGAGAAGACAGAGGAGGAGAGAAAAGGCTACACTAAGCACAAGTAAGAAGAGATTCCTGGGGAAGACAGGAGAGGACAGAAACCCATTAAAGCACTGTTGGTTTAGTCATTTCTATCTGCTCAACCCTTTGTGTGCTGCTTGATGTATGTTGTGCCTGTCCTTGCGTTTGTGAGTGTGTGTGTGTGTCTGTTAGAGAGAGAGAGAAATGGTCACCGTGTCAATCAAATCACAGTCAGAGGGTGGGTCAAGATTTTTCAGTTGTCATGGAAATAGAGTGCGTGTACATTATGGGATTCAAATCAGTGGGTCATGAGTGGGTTTCAGATAATGGAAGCAAGAGAGAGAGAGAGAGAGAATTTGAAAAACAACTATTTTTCTATTGGTTCGGTTCAGACACTCAGTAATCTTCAAGTACCTTCATCTATTCTATGCAAAATAATAAAACTAAAAAAAGATTGAGAGAGCAAAATACGAAAATCTACTTGTCTGGAGTAAAAGCACACTCAGTCGTTGAGAGAGAGTTAGCAGAGAGAAAGAGAGAACTGCATAAATATCCTGCTACCATACAGCGGGTAAACACAATTATTTCCCGTGACTGTGCCTCAAAACCAAATGTTTACCTGGCCCACCACTCCACCCTGGCCCACCAATTTCCTGGGTAAAATGTTCCACTGTAATAGTGAAAGTGTAAACTTGGCAGTTGAAAATCTTAACAGTATATTTGACCTCTCAGCTTCCCTATCAAATCTAAAAATCTTAAATAAAAAATCAGAAGAAAATGAACAACCATGACAAATGTTTTGATGAAAAAAATGAGAAACCTGTCCAACCAAAAACACAGAGACCCTGAAAACCTGAGTCTATGCCTTCACTATGGTGAATCACTAAAACAATACAGAAATACACTACGGAAAAAGAAGGAACAGCACGTCAGAAATAGGCAAAAAACACACATTTCTTCCCACAGGGCCGTGGGGTGAGACAGGGATGCAGCTTAAGCCCCACCCTCTTCAACACATATCAACACATTGGTGAGGGCACTAGAACAGTCTGCAGCACCCGGCCTCACCCTACTAGAATCTGAAGTCAAATGTCTACTGTTTTCTGATGATCTGGTGCTTCTGTCACCAACGAAGGAGAGCCTACAGCAGCACCTAGATATTCTGCACAGATTCTGCCAGACCTGGGCCTTGACAGTAAATCTCAGTAAGACCAAAATAATGGTGTTCCAAAAAAGGTCCAAAAAAAAAAGGTCCAGTCGCCAGGACCACAAATACAAGACTCCATCTAGACACCGTTGCCCTAGAGCACACAAAAAAACTATACATACCGTGGCCTAAACATCAGCGCCACAGGTAACTTCCACAAAGCTGTGAACGATCTGAGAGACAAGGCAAGAAGGGCCTTCTATGCCATCAAAAGGAACATCGAATTTCACATACCAATTAGGATCTGGCTAAAAAATACTTGAGTCAGTTATAGAACCCATTGCCCTTTATGGTTGTGAGGTCTGGGGTCCGCTCACCAACCAAGAATTCACAAAATGTGACAAACACCAAATTGAGACTGCTTGCAGAATTCTACAAAAATGTCCTGCGTGTACAACGTAGAACACCAAATAATGCACGCAGAGCCGAATTAGGCCGATACCCGCTAATTATCAAAATCCAGAAAAGAGCCGTTAAATTCTACAACCACCTAAAAGAAAGTGATTCCTAAACCTTCCATGACAAAGCCATCACCTACAGAGAGATGAATCTGGAGAAGAGTCCCCTAAGCAAGCTGGTCCTGGGGCTCTGTTCACAAACAGACCACCCAGAGCCCCAGGACAGCAACACAATTAGACCCAACCAATCATGAGGGAACAAAAAGAGAATTACTTGACACATTGGAAAGAATTAACAAAAAAACTGAGCAAACTAGAATGCTATTTGGCCCTAAACAGAGAGTACACAGTGGCAGAATACCTGACCACTGTGACTGACCCAAAATTAAGGAAAGCTTTGACATTTACATTACATTTAAGTCATTTAGCAGACGCTCTTATCCAGAGCGACTTACAAATTGGTGCATTCACCTTATGACATCCAGTAGAATAGTCACTTTACAATAGTGCATCTAAATCTTAAAGGGGAGGGTGAGAAGGATTACTTATCCTATCCTAGGTATTCCTTAAAGAGGTGGGGTTTCAGGTGTCTCCGGAAGGTGGTGATTGACTCCGCTGTCCTGGCGTCGTGAGGGAGTTTTTTCCACCATTGGGGGGCCAGAGCAGCGAACAGTTTTGACTGGGCTGAGCGGGAACTGTACTTCCTCAGTGGTAGGGAGGCGAGCAGGCCAGAGGTGGATGAACGCAGTGCCCTTGTTTGGGTGTAGGGCCTGATCAGAGCCTGGAGGTACTGAGGTGCCGTTCCCCTCACAGCTCCGTAGGCAAGCACCATGGTCTTGTAGCGGATGCGAGCTTCAACTGGAAGCCAGTGGAGAGAGCGGAGGAGCGGGGTGACGTGAGAGAACTTGGGAAGGTTGAACACCAGACGGGCTGCGGCGTTCTGGATGAGTTGTAGGGGTTTAATGGCACAGGCAGGGAGCCCAGCCAACAGCGAGTTGCAGTAGTCCAGACGGGAGATGACAAGTGCCTGGATTAGGACCTGCGCCGCTTCCTGTGTGAGGCAGGGTCGTACTCTGCGGATGTTGTAGAGCATGAACCTACAGGAACGGGCCACCGCCTTGATGTTAGTTGAGAACGACAGGGTGTTGTCCAGGATCACGCCAAGGTTCTTAGCGCTCTGGGAGGAGGACACAATGGAGTTGTCAACCGTGATGGCGAGATCATGGAACGGGCAGTCCTTCCCCGGGAGGAAGAGCAGCTCCGTCTTGCCGAGGTTCAGCTTGAGGTGGTGATCCGTCATCCACACTGATATGTCTGCCAGACATGCAGAGATGCGATTCGCCACCTGGTCATCAGAAGGGGGAAAGGAGAAGATTAATTGTGTGTCGTCTGCATAGCAATGATAGGAGAGACCATGTGAGGTTATGACAGAGCCAAGTGACTTGGTGTATAGCGAGAATAGGAGAGGGCCTAGAACAGAGCCCTGGGGGACACCAGTGGTGAGAGCGCGTGGTGAGGAGACAGATTCTCGCCACGCCACCTGGTAGGAGCGACCTGTCAGGTAGGACGCAATCCAAGCGTGGGCCGCGCCGGAGATGCCCAACTCGGAGAGGGTGGAGAGGAGGATCTGATGGTTCACAGTATCGAAGGCAGCCGATAGGTCTAGAAGGATGAGAGCAGAAGAGAGAGAGTTAGCTTTAGCGGTGCGGAGCGCCTCCGTGATACAGAGAAGAGCAGTCTCAGTTGAATGACTAGTCTTGAAACCTGACTGATTTGGATCAAGAAGGTCATTCAGAGAGAGATAGCGGGAGAGCTGGCCAAGGACGGCACGTTCAAGAGTTTTGGAGAGAAAAGAAAGAAGGGATACTGGTCTGTAGTTGTTGACATCGGAGGGATTGAGTGTAGGTTTTTCAGAAGGGGTGCAACTCTCGCTCTCTTGAGGACGGAAGGGACGTAGCCAGCGGTCAGGGATGAGTTGATGAGCGAGGTGAGGTAAGGGAGAAGGTCTCCGGAAATGGTCTGGAGAAGAGAGGAGGGGATAGGGTCAAGCGGGCAGGTTGTTGGGCGGCCGGCCGTCACAAGATGCGAGATTTCATCTGGAGAGAGAGGGGAGAAAGAGGTCAGAGCACAGGGTAGGGCAGTGTGAGCAGAACCAGCGGTGCCGTTTGACTTAGCAAACGAGGATCGGATGTCGTCGACCTTCTTTTCAAAATGGTTGACGAAGTCATCTGCAGAGAGGGAGGAGGGGGGAGGGGGAGGAGGATTCAGGAGTGAGGAGAAGGTGGCAAAGAGCTTCCTAGGGTTAGAGGCAGATGCTTGGAATTTAGAGTGGTAGAAAATGGCTTTAGCAGCAGAGACAGAGGAGGAAAATGTAGAGAGGAGGGAGTGAAAGGATGCCAGGTCCGCAGGGAGGCGAGTTTTCCTCCATTTCCGCTCAGCTGCCCGGAGCCCTGTTCTGTGAGCTCGCAATGAGTCGTCGAGCCATGGGGCGGGAGGGGAGGACCGCGCCGGCCTGGAGGATAGGGGACATAGAGAGAGAGAGTCAAAGGATGCAGAAAGGGAGGAGAGGAGGGTTGAGGAGGCAGAATCAGGAGATAGGTTGGAGAAGGTATGAGCAGAGGGAAGAGATGATAGGATGGAAGAGGAGAGAGTAGCGGGGGAGAGAGAGCGAAGGTTGGGACGGCGCGATACCATCCGAGTAGGGGCAGTGTGGGAGGTGTTAGATGAGAGCGAGAGGGAAAAGGATACAAGGTAGTGGTCGGAGACTTGGAGGGGAGTTGCAATGAGGTTAGTGGAAGAACAGCATCTAGTAAAGATGAGGTCGAGCGTATTGCCTGCCTTGTGAGTAGGGGGGGAAGGTGAGAGGGTGAGGTCAAAAGAGGAGAGGAGTGGAAAGAAGGAGGCAGAGAGGAATGAGTCAAAGGTAGACGTGGGGAGGTTAAAGTCGCCCAGCACTGTGAGAGGTGAGCCGTCCTCAGGAAAGGAGCTTATCAAGGTATCAAGCTCATTGATGAACTCTCCGAGGGAACCTGGAGGGCGATAAATGATAAGGATGTTAAGTTTGAAAGGGCTGGTAACTGTGACAGCATGGAATTCAAAGGAGGCGATAGACAGATGGGTGAGGGGAGAAAGAGAGAATGACCACTTGAGAGAGATGAGGATCCCGGTGCCACCACCCCGCTGACCAGAAGCTCTCGGGGTGTGCGAGAACACGTGGGCGGACGAAGAGAGAGCAGTAGGAGTAGCAGTGTTGTCTGTGGTGATCCATGTTTCCGTCAGTGCCAAGAAGTCGAGGGACTGGAGGGAGGCATAGGCTGAGATGAACTCTGCCTTGTTGGCCGCAGATCGGCAGTTCCAGAGGCTACCGGAGACCTGGAACTCCACGTGGGTCGTGCGCGCTGGGACCACCAGATTAGGGTGGTCGCGGCCACGCGGTGTGGAGCGTTTGTATGGTCTGTGCAGAGAGGAGAGAACAGGGATAGACAGACACATAGTTGACAGGCTACAGAAGAGGCTACGCTAATGCAAAGGAGATTGGAATGACAAGTGGACTACACGTCTCGAATGTTCAGAAAGTTAAGCTTAGCAAGAATAGCGTAGCAAGAATCTTATTGACTAAAATGATTAAAATGATACAGTACTGCTGAAGTAGGCTAGCTGGCAGTAGCTGCGTTGTTGACACTACACTAATCAAGTCGTTCCGTTGAGTGTAATAGTTTCTGCAGTGCTGCTATTCGGGGGCTAGCTGGCTAGCTAGCAGTGTTGTTTACGTTACGTTGCGTTAAAAGAACGACAATAGCTGGCTAGCTAACCTAGAAAATCGCTCTAGACTACACAATTATCTTTGATACAAAGACGGCTATGTAGCTAGCTATGTAGCTAGCTACGATCAAACAAATCAAACCGTTGTACTGTAATGAAATTAAATGAAAATGTGATACTACCTGTGAGTGCGACCGGGTTGTTGAGTTCAATTCAGTAGACGTTGGCTAGCTGTTAGCTGTTGGCTAGCTAGCAGAGTCTCCTACGTTAAGGACGACAAATAGCTGGCTAGCTAACCTCGGTAAATTAAGATAATCACTCCAAGACTACACACTCTAAACTACACAATTATCTTGGATACAAAGACAGCTATGTAGCTAGCTAACACTAAACTAATCAAGTCGTTCAGTTGAGTGTAATAGTACTACAGTGCTGCTAATTTGTGGGCGTTTGCTAGCGTTTGCTAGCTGGCTAGCTGCTGGGCGAATAGCAGTGAAGGCTACGTTAGGGCGACGAAATACGATAATTATGCAATTATCTCTGATACAAGGACGGCTATGTAGCTAGCTAAGAAGAAATTGCTAAGATTAGACAAATCAACCGTTGTACTATAATGAAATGTAATGAAATGTAATGAAAAAGTTATACTACCTGCGGAGCGAAGTGCGATGCGACCGCTCGCTCCAACCCGGAAGTTTGGTGTATGTACACTCAGACTCAGTGAACATAGCCTTGTTATTGAGAAAGGCCGCCGCAGGCAGACCTGGCTTTCAAGAGAAGACGGGCTATGTGCACACTGCCCACAAAATGAGGTGGAAACTGAGCAGCACTTCCTAACCTCCTGTCAAATCTATGACCATATTAGAGAGACATATTTCCCTCAGATTACACAGACCCACAAAGATGAGAAATTAAGCTCTATTTTGATTAACTCACATATCTACTGGGTGAAATTCCACAGTGTGCCATCACAGCAGCAATATTTGTGTCTCTCTCTCCTGCGGTCTCTCTCTCCTGCTGTCTCTCTCTCCTGCGGTCTCTCTCTCCTGCGGTCTGTCTCTCCTGCTGTCTCTCTCTCCTGCTGTCTCTCTCTCCTGCGGTCTCTCTCTCCTGCTGTCTCTCTCTCCTGCTGTCTCTCTCTCCTGCTGTCTCTCTCTCCTGCTGTATCTCTCTCCTGCTGTCTCTCTCTCCTGCTGTCTCTCTCTCCTGCGGTCTCTCTCTCCTGCTGTCTCTCTCTCCTGCGGTCTCTCTCTCCTGCTGTCTCTCTCTCCTGCGGTCTCTCTCTCCTGCTGTCTCTCTCTCCTGCTGTCTCTCTCTCCTGCGGTCTCTCTCTCCTGCTGTCTCTCTCTCCTGCTGTCTCTCTCTCCTGCGGTCTCTCTCTCCTGCTGTATCTCTATCCTGCTGTCTCTCTCTCCTGCTGTCTCTCTCTCCTGCTGTCTCTCTCTCCTGCTGTCTCTCTCTCCTGCGGTCTCTCTCTCCTGCTGTCTCTCTCTCCTGCTGTCTCTCTCTCCTGCGGTCTCTCTCTCCTGCTGTATCTCTATCCTGCTGTCTCTCTCTCCTGCTGTCTCTCTCTCCTGCTGTCTCTCTCTCCTGCTGTCTCTCTCTCCTGCGGTCTCTCTCTCCTGCTGTATCTCTATCCTGCTGTCTCTCTCTCCTGCTGTCTCTCTCTCCTGCGGTCTCTCTCTCCTGCTGTCTCTCTCTCCTGCTGTCTCTCTCTCCTGCTGTCTCTCTCCTGCTGTCTCTCTCTCCTGCTGTCTCTCTCTCCTGCTGTCTTTCTCTCCTGATGTCTCTCTCTCCTGCTGTCTCTTTCCTGCTGTCTCTCTCCTGCTGTCTCTCTCTCCTGCTGTCTCTCTCTCCTGCTGTCTCTCTCCTGCAGTCTCTCTCCTACTGATGTCATGTCACATCTAAGTACAGTATATTTAGCCATGACATGACACTTCCTATTATTTTCCTCTTCTGGAAAAGCACTTTAGGGGACTTACTGAACATCTCTGTCTCTGGAGAGCGAGAGAGACAGAGAGACAGACAGACAGACAGACAGACAGACAGACAGACAGACAGACAGACAGACAGACAGACAGACAGACAGACAGACAGACAGACAGACAGACAGACAGACAGACAGACAGACATATAGATAGATACTAATGCATGGTTGAGAGGAAGTTTTGTCAGTTTAGAATGAATATAGAACAGGAGCTATTTTATAACTTTCTGAATTGTCTATGGACTTTAGGGGACTTACTGAACATCTCTGTCTCTGGAGAGCGAGAGAGACAGAGAGACAGAGAGACAGAGAGACAGAGAGACAGAGAGACAGACAGACAGACAGACAGACAGACAGACAGACAGACAGACAGACAGACAGACAGACAGACAGACAGACAGACAGACAGACAGACAGACAGACAGACAGACAGACATATAGATAGATACTAATGCATGGTTGAGAGGAAGTTTTGTCAGTTTAGAATGAATATAGAACAGGAGCTATTTTATAACTTTCTGAATTGTCTATGGACTTTCATCACTATGGTATTTCATCACTATGGACTTTCATTACTATGGGATTTCATCAGTGCTTTCCCCCTCCTTGATTCAAATGTCTAATTCACTGTTAACTGTATCACTCTGCCTCCCATGTCCTCTCTTCACAAGGGCATACACACAGGGGGCATACCCCACCAATGATCTCAGGAACTTTAGCCAGCACTACAGTGTCATACTGGCACTGCAGGCAAAATAGTGGGCATAGTGTGTGTGTGTGTGTGTGTGTGTGTGTGTGTGTGTGTGTGTGTGTGTGTGTGTGTGTGTGTGTGTGTGTGTGTGTGTGTGTGTGTGTGTGTGTGTGTGTGTGTGTGTGTGTGTGTGTGTGTGTGTGTGTGTGTGAGAGAGAGAGAGAGAGAGAGAGAGAGAGAGAGAGAGAGAGAGAGAGAGAGAGATGCCAGGAAAACCCTGCCTGCTGTAGAGGGGATTATCTATAGTCTGCTCTTAACAGCCAACTCCGTCTATACACTTGGTGTAGTGTGCATGCATTATTTTCTGCAGAAACACACTCAGTCGTCACATTGTCAGCCAGCTAGTGGCAGTGACTCCAAGGCCGAGAGACGACCAGAGATTATTGACATCAGGGGAAAGAGTGGCTGTTAGCAGAGTGAATGGTGGTGTAAATCTTTTGCTAGCTAATTAGCTATGCTGTTAAAACACTGCTAATATCTGCCTCTTTCTAACAACCAATCAAATTGCCCCGTTCTTTTCCCTAACAGTGAGAAGCACACTTGACAGATCCAACTCTGAAGTAGCCTCCGTCCAGTATTAAAATCTTCCCACCATAGCCAGTCATCAAATCTCCCCGCCGTAGCCAGTGTTCAAATGTCCCCGCCGTAGCCAGTTTTCAAATCTCCTTCTGTAGCCAGTGTTCTATTCTCCCCACCGTAGCTAGTCATCAAATCTCCCCGCCATAGCCAGTGTTCAAATGTCCCCGCCGTAGCCAGTTTTCAAATCTCCTTCTGTAGCCAGTGTTCTATTCTCCCCACCGTAGCTAGTCATCAAATCTCCCCGCCATAGCCAGTCATCAAATCTCCCCTCCGTAGCCAGTCATCAAATCTCCCCGCCGTAGCCAGTGTTCAAATCTCCCCGCCGTAGCCAGTGTTCAAATGTCCCCGCCGTAGCCAGTTTTCAAATCTCCTTCTGTAGCCAGTGTTCTATTCTCCCCACCGTAGCCAGTCATCAAATCTCCCCTCCGTAGCCAGTCATCAAATCTCCCAGCCGTAGCCAGTCATCAAATCTCCCAGCCGAAGCCAGTCATCAAATCTCCCCGCCATAGCCAGTCATCAAATCTCCCCTCCGTAGCCAGTCATCAAATCTCCCCGCCGTAGCCAGTCATCAAATCTCCCAGCCGTAGCCAGTCATCAAATCTCCCCGCCGTAGCCAGTGTTCAAACCTCCCCACCATAGCCAGTGTTCAAATCTCCTTCCGTAGCCAGTGTTTAAACCTCCTTCCGTAGCCAGTGTTCAAACCTCCTTCCGTAGCCAATGTTCAAACCTCCTTCCGTAGCCAGTCATCAAATCTCCTTCCGTAGCCAGTGTTCAAACCTCCTTCCGTAGCCAGTGTTCAAACCTCCTTCCGTAGCCAGTCATCAAATCTCCTTCCGTAGCCAGTGTTCAAACCTCCTTCCGTAGCCAGTGTTCAAACCTCCTTCCGTAGCCAGTGTTCAAACCTCCTTCCGTAGCCAATGTTCAAACCTCCTTCCGTAGCCAGTCATCAAATCTCCTTCCGTAGCCAGTGTTCAAACCTCCTTCCGTAGCCAGTGTTCAAACCTCCTTCCGTAGCCAGTCATCAAACCTCCTTCCGTAGCCAATGTTCAAACCTCCTTCCGTAGCCAATGTTCAAACCTCCTTCCGTAGCCAGTCATCAAATCTCCTTCCGTAGCCAGTGTTCAAACCTCCTTCCGTAGCCAGTGTTCAAACCTCCTTCCGTAGCCAGTGTTCAAACCTCCTTCCGTAGCCAGTCATCAAATCTCCTTCCGTAGCCAGTGTTCAAACCTCCTTCCGTAGCCAGTGTTCGAATCTTCCCGACGTAGCCAGTGTTCAAACCTCCTCGCAGTAGCCAGCGTTCATTCTCCTTCCATAGTCAGTGTTCAAATCTCCTTCCGTAGCCAGTGTTCAAATCTCCTTCCGTAGCCAGTGTTCAAATCTCCTTCCGCAGCCAGTGTTCAAACCTCCTTCCGCAGCCAGTGTTCAAACCTCCTTCCGTAGCCAGTGTTCAAACCTCCTTCCGTAGCCAGTGTTCAAACCTCCTTCCGTAGCCAGTTTTCAAATCTCCTTCCGTAGCCAGTGTTGAAACCTCCTTCTGTAGCCAGTGTTCAAATCTCCTTCCGTAGCCAGTGTTCAAATCTCCTTCCGCAGCCAGTGTTCAAACCTCCTTCCGCAGCCAGTGTTCAAACCTCCTTCCGTAGCCAGTGTTCAAACCTCCTTCCGTAGCCAGTGTTCAAACCTCCTTCCGTAGCCAGTTTTCAAATCTCCTTCCGTAGCCAGTGTTGAAACCTCCTTCTGTAGCCAGTGTTCAAATCTCCTTCCGTAGCCAGTGTTCAAATCTCCTTCCGCAGCCAGTGTTCAAACCTCCTTCCGTAGCCAGTGTTCAAACCTCCTTCCGTAGCCAGTGTTCAAACCTCCTTCCGTAGCCAGTGTTCAAATCTCCTTCCGTAGCCAGCGTTCATTCTCCTTCCATAGCCAGTGTTCAAATCTCCATCTGTAGCCAGTGTTCAAATCTCCCCACCGTAGCCAGTGTTCAAATCTCCTTCCATAGCCAGTGTTCAAATCTCCTTCCGTAGCCAGTGTTCAAACCTCCTTCCTTAGCCAGTCATCAAAACTCCTTCCGTAGCCAGTGTTCAAACCTCCTTCTGTAGCCAGTGTTCGAATCTTCCCGCCATAGCCAGTGTTCAAACCTCCTCGCCGTAGCCAGTGTTCAAACCTCCTTCCTTCCATAACCAGTGTTCAAACCTCCCTCCATAGCCAGTGTTCAAACCACCCCACCGGAGCCAGTGTTCAAATCTCCCCGCCGTAGCCAGTGTTCAAACCTCCTTCCGTAGCCAGTGTTCAAATCTCTTTCCGTAGCCAGTGTTCAAATCTCACCACCGTAGCCAGTCATCAAATCTCCCCACCATAGCCAGTCATCAAATCTCCCCGCCATAGCCAGTCATCAAATCTCCCCTCCGTAGCCAGTCATCAAATCTCCCCGCCGTAGCCAGTCATCAAATCTCCCAGCCGTAGCCAGTCATCAAATCTCCCCGCCGTAGCCAGTGTTCAAATCTCCTTCCGTAGCCAGTGTTCAAATCTCCTTCCGTAGCCAGTGTTCAAACTTCCTTCCGTAGCCAGTGTTCAAACCTCCTTCCGTAGCCAATGTTCAAACCTCCTTCCGTAGCCAGTCATCAAATCTCCTTCCGTAGCCAGTGTTCAAATATCCTTCCGTAGCCAGTGTTGAAACCTCCTTCCGTAGCCAGTGTTCAAACCTCCTTCCGTAGCCAGTGTTCAAACCTCCTTCTGTAGCCAGTGTTAAAATATCCTTCCGTAGCCAGTGTTCAAACCTCCTTCCGTAGCCAGTGTTCAAACCTCCTTCCGTAGCCAGTCATCAAATCTCCTTCCATAGCCAGTGTTCAAACCTCCTTCCGTAGCCAGTGTTCGAATCTTCCCGACGTAGCCAGTGTTCAAACCTCCTCGCCGTAGCCAGCGTTCATTCTCCTTCCATAGTCAGTGTTCAAATCTCCTTCCGTAGCCAGTGTTCAAATCTCCTTCCGCAGCCAGTGTTCAAACCTCCTTCCGCAGCCAGTGTTCAAACCTCCTTCCGTAGCCAGTGTTCAAACCTCCTTCCATAGCCAGTGTTCAAACCTCCTTCCGTAGCCAGTGTTCAAATCTCCTTCCGTAGCCAGTGTTGAAACCTCCTTCTGTAGCCAGTGTTCAAATCTCCTTCCGTAGCCAGTGTTCAAATCTCCTTCCGCAGCCAGTGTTCAAACCTCCTTCCGTAGCCAGTGTTCAAACCTCCTTCCGTAGCCAGTGTTCAAACCTCCTTCCGTAGCCAGTGTTCAAATCTCCTTCCGTAGCCAGCGTTCATTCTCCTTCCATAGCCAGTGTTCAAATCTCCTTCTGTAGCCAGTGTTCAAATCTCCCCACCGTAGCCAGTGTTCAAATCTCCTTCCGTAGCCAGTGTTCAAATCTCCTTCCGTAGCCAGTGTTCAAACCTCCTTCCGTAGCCAGTCATCAAATCTCCTTCCGTAGCCAGTGTTCAAATCTCCTTCTGTAGCCAGTGTTCGAATCTTCCCGCCGTAGCCAGTGTTCAAACCTCCTCGCCGTAGCCAGTGTTCAAACCTCCTTCCATAGCCAGTGTTCAAACCTCCCTCCGTAGCCAGTGTTCAAACCACCCCACCGGAGCCAGTGTTCAAATCTCCCCGCCGTAGCCAGTGTTCAAACCTCCTTCCGTAGCCAGTGTTCAAATCTCCTTCCGTAGCCAGTGTTCAAATCTCCCCACCGTAGCCAGTCATCAAATCTCCCCACCATAGCCAGTCATCAAATCTCCCCGCCATAGCCAGTCATCAAATCTCCCCTCCGTAGCCAGTCATCAAATCTCCCCGCCGTAGCCAGTCATCAAATCTCCCAGCCGTAGCCAGTCATCAAATCTCCCCGCCGTAGCCAGTGTTCAAATCTCCTTCCGTAGCCAGTGTTCAAATCTCCTTCCGTAGCCAGTGTTTAAATCTCCTTCCGTAGCCAGTGTTCAAACCTCCTTCCGTAGCCAGTGTTCAAATCTCCTTCCGTAGCCAGTGTTCAAACCTCCTTCCATAGCCAGTGTTCAAACCTCCCTCCGTAGCCAGTGTTCAAATCTCCTTCCGTAGCCATTGTTCAAACCTCCTTCCGTAGCCAGTGTTCAAACCTCCTTCCGTAGCCAGTGTTCAAACCTCCTTCTGTAGCCAGTGTTAAAATATCCTTCCGTAGCCAGTGTTCAAACCTCCTTCCGTAGCCAGTGTTCAAACCTCCTTCCGTAGCCAGTCATCAAATCTCCTTCCATAGCCAGTGTTCAAACCTCCTTCCGTAGCCAGTGTTCGAATCTTCCCGACGTAGCCAGTGTTCAAACCTCCTCGCCGTAGCCAGCGTTCATTCTCCTTCCATAGTCAGTGTTCAAATCTCCTTCCGTAGCCAGTGTTCAAATCTCCTTCCGCAGCCAGTGTTCAAACCTCCTTCCGCAGCCAGTGTTCAAACCTCCTTCCATAGCCAGTGTTCAAACCTCCTTCCATAGCCAGTGTTCAAACCTCCTTCCGTAGCCAGCGTTCATTCTCCTTCCATAGCCAGTGTTCAAATCTCCTTCTGTAGCCAGTGTTCAAATCTCCCCACCGTAGCCAGTGTTCAAATCTCCTTCCGTAGCCAGTGTTCAAATCTCCTTCCGTAGCCAGTGTTCAAACCTCCTTCCGTAGCCAGTCATCAAATCTCCTTCCATAGCCAGTGTTCAAATCTCCTTCTGTAGCCAGTGTTCGAATCTTCCCGCCGTAGCCAGTGTTCAAACCTCCTCGCCGTAGCCAGTGTTCAAACCTCCTTCCATAGCCAGTGTTCAAACCTCCCTCCGTAGCCAGTGTTCAAACCACCCCACCGGAGCCAGTGTTCAAATCTCCCGCCGTAGCCAGTGTTCAAACCTCCTTCCGTAGCCAGTGTTCAAATCTCCTTCCGTAGCCAGTGTTCAAATCTCCCCACCGTAGCCAGTCATCAAATCTCCCCACCATAGCCAGTCATCAAATCTCCCCGCCATAGCCAGTCATCAAATCTCCCCTCCGTAGCTAGTCATCAAATCTCCCCGCCGTAGCCAGTCATCAAATCTCCCAGCCGTAGCCAGTCATCAAATCTCCCCGCCGTAGCCAGTGTTCAAATCTCCTTCCGTAGCCAGTGTTCAAATCTCCTTCCGTAGCCAGTGTTTAAATCTCCTTCCGTAGCCAGTGTTCAAACCTCCTTCCGTAGCCAGTGTTCAAATCTCCTTCCGTAGCCAGTGTTCAAACCTCCTTCCATAGCCAGTGTTCAAACCTCCCTCCGTAGCCAGTGTTCAAATCTCCCCACCGTAGCTAGTGTTCAAATCTCCTTCCGTAGCCATTGTTCAAACCTCCTTCCGTAGCCAGTGTTCAAATCTCCTTCCGTAGCCAGTGTTCAAACTTCCTTCCGTAGCCAGTGTTCAAACCTCCTTCCATAGACAGTGTTCAAATCTCCTTCCGTAGCCAGTGTTCAAACCTCCTTCTGTAGCCATTGTTCAAACCTCCTTCCGTAGCCAGTGTTCAAACCTCCTTCCGTAGCCAGTGTTCAAATCTCCTTCCGTAGCCAGTGTTCAAATCTCCTTCCGTAGCCAGTGTTCAAATCTCCTTCCGTAGCCAGTCATCAAATCTCCCAGCCGTAGCCAGTCATCAAATCTCCCCGCCGTAGCCAGTGTTCAAATCTCCCTGCCATAGCCAGTGTTCAAATTTCCTTCCGTAGCCAGTGTTCGAATCTCCTTCCGTAGCCAGTGTTCAAACCTCCTTCCGTAGCCAGTGTTCCAACCTCCTTCCGTAGCCAGTGTTCAAACCTCCCTCCGTAGCCAGTGTTCCAACCTCCTTCCGTAGCCAGTGTTCAAATCTCCCTGCCATAGCCAGTGTTCAAATTTCCTTCCGTAGCCAGTGTTCGAATCTCCTTCTGTAGCCAGTGTTCAAACCTCCTGCCGTCCAGTATTCATATCTCCCCACCAGAACCAGTCATCAAATCTCCCTGCCGTAGCCAGTCATCAAATCTCCCCGCCGTAGCCAGTGTTCAAATCTCCTTCCGTAGCCAGTGTTCAAATCTCCTTCCGTAGCCAGTGTTTAAATCTCCTTCCGTAGCCAGTGTTCAAACCTCCTTCCGTAGCCAGTGTTCAAATCTCCTTCCGTAGCCAGTGTTCAAACCTCCTTCCATAGCCAGTGTTCAAACCTCCCTCCGTAGCCAGTGTTCAAATCTCCCCACCGTAGCCAGTGTTCAAATCTCCTTCCGTAGCCATTGTTCAAACCTCCTTCCGTAGCCAGTGTTCAAATCTCCTTCCGTAGCCAGTGTTCAAACTTCCTTCCGTAGCCAGTGTTCAAACCTCCTTCCATAGACAGTGTTCAAATCTCCTTCCGTAGCCAGTGTTCAAACCTCCTTCTGTAGCCATTGTTCAAACCTCCTTCCGTAGCCAGTGTTCAAACCTCCTTCCGTAGCCAGTGTTCAAATCTCCTTCCGTAGCCAGTGTTCAAATCTCCTTCCGTAGCCAGTGTTCAAATCTCCTTCCGTAGCCAGTCATCAAATCTCCCAGCCGTAGCCAGTGTTCAAAGCTCCTCACCGTAGCCAGTGTTCAAATCTCCTTCCGTAGCCAGTGTTCAAATCTCCTTCCGTAGCCAGTGTTCAAACCTCCTTCCGTAGCCAGTGTTCCAACCTCCTTCCGTAGCCAGTGTTCAAACCTCCCTCCGTAGCCAGTGTTCCAACCTCCTTCCGTAGCCAGTGTTCAAATCTTCCTTCCGTAGCCAGTGTTCGAATCTCCTTCTGTAGCCAGTGTTCAAACCTCCTGCCGTCCAGTATTCATATCTCCCCACCAGAACCAGTCATCAAATCTCCCTGCCGTAGCCAGTGGTCAAATCTCCCCGCCGTAGCGAGTGGTCAAACCTCCTTCCATAGCCAGTGGTCAAAACTCCTTCCGTAGCCAGTGTTCAAACCTCCTCATTTAAAGAGATTCAAAATATAATGTCAAAGTCATTTTTTCATAGGAGGGGAAAGGGGCAGGTGCTCAGGCACTGGTTGAGCCCAATCTGTGTGTCGATGTATATGTCTACCCATTAGTTCGTGTTCTGTATACTCTGTTTAAAAAAAAACATGTATTTCACCTTTATTTAACCAGGTAGGCAAGTTCTCATTTGCAACTGCGACCTGGTCAAGATAAAGCAAAGCAGTTCGACACATACAACAACACAGAGTTGCACATGGAATAAACAAAACATAGTCAATAATACAGTAGAAAAAAGAAAAGTCTATATACAGTGAGTGCAAATGAGGTAAGATAAGGGAGGTAAGGCAATAAATAGGCCATGGTGGCGAAGTAATTACAATATAGCAATTAAACACTGGAATGGTTGATGTGCAGAAGATGAATGTGCAGGTAGAGATACTGGGAATAATAAAAGCTAACCAAACTGGATTTATTAGAGACAGATACTCTTCTGAGAACATTCACCGTCTTTTTGATATTATTGATCAAGTAAACGCACAGAAGACCCCTGTCCTGCTGGCTTCACTGGATGCTGAGAAGGCGTTTGAAAGGATGGAGTGGAGCTTTCTGTTTTCAGTCTTAGAAAAGTTCAATATGGGCCCAAATTTTATTAAATGGATCAAATCACTATACTCTCATCCAATTGCCATGGTGACTACTAATGGACTGAACTCTGACAGATTCCCTTTGGGACGGGGCACAAGACAAGGGTGCTCGCTGTCCCCCCTGCTCTACTTGTTAGGGGGACAGCCTCTGGCAGAGCCTCTGATATGGGTGTTTCTGCAGGCAGCCTGCAGCACAAGATTTCGCTTTACGCGGATGATGTCTTGCTCTACATATCCAACCCTACATATCCAACATATCCAATCCCTCCCTCTCATTTTAGACACAATTGCTCAGAAAACAATAATGGGGTGCAAAGGAGCAAGATAAATAAATACAGTATGGGGATGAGGTAGTTGGATGGGCTGTTTACAGATGGGCTATGTACAGGTGCAGTGGTCTGTGAGCTGCTCTGACAGCTGGTGCTTAAAGATAGTGAGGGAGATATGAGTCTCCAGCTTCAGTGATTATTGCAGTTCGTTCCAGTCACTGGCAGCAGAGAACTGGAAGGAGAGATATACCTGCTGGAGCGTGTGCTACGGGTGGGTGCTGCTGTGGTGACCAGTGAGCGGCGGGACTTTACCTAGCAGAGACTTGTGGGTTTGGCGACGAGTATGAAGCAAGGGCCAGCCAACGAGAGCGTACATGTGTGATGTCCGTGTGTCTACAGTATGTACATACTGTGTGTGTGTGTGTGTGTGTGTGTGTGTGTGTGTGTGTGTGTGTGTGTGTGTGTGTGTGTGTGTGTGTGTGTGTGTGTGTGTGTGTGTGTGTGTGTGTGTGTGTGTGTGTGTGTGTGTGTGTGTGTGTGTGTGTGTGTGTGTGTGTGGGTGGTGTGTGTGTGTGGGTGGGTGGTGTGTGTGTGTGTGTGTGTTTTGCATCTCCATGTGTCCTCTACAGAGAGGGGGAACGTCAGGTTGTTGTCTCTGAGCCATTTGGCATCGGGCCATTGGCACAGACACAGGCCTGGCATTGGGGTGCCCGCCTAGCTCTCACCACCTGTCTGGTCCCGGGAAGAGTCACCCACCTCCTCCTGGGAAGGCCTCCGCAGCCATGGGAAGAGTGAGAGGGGATGCCCCAGCCTGGGTGAGGGGAGAGCAGGGTAGCCTCTAGGGTAGCAGGCCCCCAGAACCCAGTAGCAGCCACCCCACTCAGGGAGATTTGTGTTGGAGGCTGGGTTTGGCCCCTCTCTGATGTCTATGAGGATGTGTTTGTCTGATGAATGTCTGTCTGTTTGTCTGTAAAGGGTACCACCCTAGCCAATGGTTAGTGATATTCAGGGTCCTTAGGACATCCCTACCTTAACACTAACCTAAACCCCTAATCTTACCCTAACTATAACCATTACCCTTACCTAACCCTAACCTTAACCATTTGAAATGGGTTATGGGGTAGGGGCATCCCAAGGATTCCGGATAGCAAGGAACATCAGTCAATGGAGGGGCTTCAAAATGGCCACTGGCTGTCCTATCTTCATTCAAGCCAGAGGATGAGAAGCGGTTGCTTTTTCTTCTCCGTTATATAAAACCAGATCAGCAAATCATAATTGGTTCTGTGAACGTTCCCAGAACATTAATTAGGTTTCCTCAAATGTTCTAATAATGCAACAGTTGTGCTGATGTCCATTTGCCTGATGTTGCAAGAACATTCCCAGAAGATATTGAGTTATTACATTACCTTGAAACATTACATTACATTTTACATTTAAGTCATTTAGCAGACGCTCTTATCCAGAGCGACTTACAAATTGGTGCATTCACCTTATGACATCCAGTAGAATAGTCACTTTACAATAGTGCATCTAAATCTTAAAGGGGGGTGAGAAGGATTACTTATCCTATCCTAGGTATTCCTTAAAGAGGTGGGGTTTCAGGTGTCTCCGGAAGGTGGTGATTGACTCCGCTGTCCTGGCGTTGTGAGGGAGTTTGTTCCACCATTGGGGGCCAGAGCAGCGAACAGTTTTGACTGGGATGAGCGGGAACTGTACTTCCTCAGTGGTAGGGAGGCGAGCAGGCCAGAGGTGGATGAACGCAGTGCCCTTGTTTGGGTGTAGGGCCTGATCAGAGCCTGGAGGTACTGAGGTGCCGTTCCCCTCACAGCTCCGTAGGCAAGCACCATGGTCTTGTAGCAGATGCGAGCTTCAACTGGAAGCCAGTGGAGAGAGCGGAGGAGCGGGGTGACGTGAGAGAACTTGGGAAGGTTGAACACCAGACGGGCTGCGGCGTTCTGGATGAGTTGTAGGGGTTTAATGGCACAGGCAGGGAGCCCAGCCAACAGCGAGTTGCAGTAGTCCAGACGGGAGATGACAAGTGCCTGGATTAGGACCTGCGCCGCTTCCTGTGTGAGGCAGGGTCGTACTCTGCGGATGTTGTAGAGCATGAACCTACAGGAACGGGCCACCGCCTTGATGTTAGTTGAGAATGACAGGGTGTTGTCCAGGATCACGCCAAGGTTCTTAGCTCTCTGGGAGGAGGACACAATGAAGTTGTCAACCGTGATGGCGAGATCATGGAACGGGCAGTCCTTCCCCGGGAGGAAGAGCAGCTCCGTCTTGCCGAGGTTCAGCTTGAGGTGGTGATCCGTCATCCACACTGATATGTCTGCCAGACATGCAGAGATGCAATTCGCCACCTGGTCATCAGAAGGGGGAAAGGAGAAGATTAATTGTGTGTCGTCTGCATAGCAATGATAGGAGAGACCATGTGAGGTTATGACAGAGCCAAGTGACTTGGTGTATAGCGAGAATAGGAGAGGGCCTAGAACAGAGCCCTGGGGGACACCAGTGGTGAGAGCGCGTGGTGAGGAGACAGATTCTCGCCATGCCACCTGGTAGGAGCGACCTGTCAGGTAGGACGCAATCCAAGCGTGGGCCGCGCCGGAGATGCCCAACTCGGAGAGGGAGAGGAGGATCTGATGGTTCACAGTATCGAAGGCAGCCGATAGGTCTAGAAGGATGAGAGCAGAGGAGAGAGAGTTAGCGTTAGCGGTGCGGAGCGCCTCCGTGATACAGAGAAGAGCAGTCTCAGTTGAATGACTAGTCTTGAAACCTGACTGATTTGGATCAAGAAGGTCATTCAGAGAGAGATAGCGGGAGAGCTGGCCAAGGACGGCACGTTCAAGAGTTTTGGAGAGAAAAGAAAGAAGGGATACTGGTCTGTAGTTGTTGACATCGGAGGGATTGAGTGTAGGTTTTTTCAGAAGGGGTGCAACTCTCGCTCTCTTGAGGACGGAAGGGACGTAGCCAGCGGTCAGGGATGAGTTGATGAGCGAGGTGAGGTAAGGGAGAAGGTCTCCGGAAATGGTCTGGAGAAGAGAGGAGGGGATAGGGTCAAGCGGGCAGGTTGTTGGGCGGCCGGCCGTCACAAGACGCGAGATTTCATCTGGAGAGAGAGGGGAGAAAGAGGTCAGAGCACAGGGTAGGGCAGTGTGAGCAGAACCAGCGGTGCCGTTTGACTTAGCAAACGAGGATCGGATGTCGTCGACCTTCTTTTCAAAATGGTTGACGAAGTCATCTGCAGAGAGGGAGGAGGGGGAGGATTCAGGAGGGAGGAGAAGGTGGCAAAGAGCTTCCTAGGGTTAGAGGCAGATGCTTGGAATTTAGAGTGGTAGAAAATGGCTTTAGCAGCAGAGACAGAGGAGGAAAATGTAGAGAGGAGGGAGTGAAAGGATGCCAGGTCCGCAGGGAGGCGAGTTTTCCTCCATTTCCGCTCAGCTGCCCGGAGCCCTGTTCTGTGAGCTCGCAATGAGTCGTCGAGCCACGGGGCGGGAGGGGAGGACCGAGTCGGCCTGGAGGATAGGGGACATAGAGAGTCAAAGGATGCAGAAAGGGAGGAGAGGAGGGTTGAGGAGGCAGAATCAGGAGATAGGTTGGAGAAGGTATGAGCAGAGGGAAGAGATGATAGGATGGAAGAGGAGAGAGTAGCGGGGGAGAGAGAGCGAAGGTTGGGACGGCGCGATACCATCCGAGTAGGGGCAGTGTGGGAGGTGTTAGATGAGAGCGAGAGGGAAAAGGATACAAGGTAGTGGTCGGAGACTTGGAGGGGAGTTGCAATGAGGTTAGTGGAAGAACAGCATCTAGTAAAGATGAGGTCGAGCGTATTGCCTGCCTTGTGAGTAGGGGGGGAAGGTGAGAGGGTGAGGTCAAAAGAGGAGAGGAGTGGAAAGAAGGAGGCAGAGAGGAATGAGTCAAAGGTAGACGTGGGGAGGTTAAAGTCGCCCAGCACTGTGAGAGGTGAGCCATCCTCAGGAAAGGAGCTTATCAAGGTATCAAGCTCATTGATGAACTCTCCGAGGGAACCTGGAGGGCGATAAATTATAAGGATGTTAAGCTTGAAAGGGCTGGTAACTGTGACAACATGGAATTCAAAGGAGGCGATAGACAGATGGGTGAGGGGAGAAAGAGAGAATGACCACTTGGGAGAGATGAGGATCCCGGTGCCACCACCCCGCTGACCAGAAGCTCTCGGGGTGTGCGAGAACACGTGGGCGGACGAAGAGAGAGCAGTAGGAGTAGCAGTGTTGTCTGTGGTGATCCATGTTTCCGTCAGTGCCAAGAAGTCGAGGGACTGGAGGGAGGCATAGGCTGAGATGAACTCTGCCTTGTTGGCCGCAGATCGGCAGTTCCAGAGGCTACCGGAGACCTGGAACTCCACGTGGGTCGTGCACGCTGGGACCACCAGATTAGGTGGCCGCGGCCACGCGGTGTGGAGCGTTTGTATGGTCTGTGCAGAGAGGAGAGAACAGGGATAGACAGACACATAGTTGACAGGCTACAGAAGAGGCTACGCTAATGCAAAGGAGATTGAATGACAAGTGGACTACACGTCTCGAATGTTCAGAAAGTTAAGCTTACGTAGCAAGAATCTTATTGACTAAAATGATTAAAATGATACAGTACTGCTGAAGTAGGCTAGCTGGCAGTAGCTGCGTTGTTGACACTACACTAATCAAGTCGTTCCGTTGAGTGTAATAGTTTCTGCAGTGCTGCTATTCGGGGCTAGCTGGCTAGCTAGCAGTGTTGTTTACGTTACGTTGCGTTAAAAGAACGACAATAGCTGGCTAGCTAACCTAGAAAATCGCTCTAGACTACACAATTATCTTTGATACAAAGACGGCTATGTAGCTAGCTATGTAGCTAGCTACGATCAAACAAATCAAACCGTTGTACTGTAATGAAATGAAATGAAAATGTGATACTACCTGTGAATGCGACCATGTTGTTGAGTTCTATTCAGTAGACGTTGGCTAGCTGTTAGCTGTTAGCTGTTGGCTAGCTAGCAGAGTCTCCTACGTTAAGGACGACAAATAGCTGGCTAGCTAACCTCGGTAAATTAAGATAATCACTCCAAGACTACACACTCTAAACTACACAATTATCTTGGATACAAAGACAGCTATGTAGCTAGCTAACACTAAACTAATCAAGTCGTTCAGTTGAGTGTAATAGTGTAATAGCACTACAGTGCTGCTAATCTGTGGGCGTTTGCTAGCGTTTGCTAGCTGGCTAGCTGGCTAGCTGCTGGGCAAATAGCAGTGAAGGCTACGTTAGGGCGACGAAATACGATAATTATGCAATTATCTTTGATACAAGGACGGCTATGTAGCTAGCTAAGAAGAAATTGCTAAGATTAGACAAATCAACCGTTGTACTATAATGAAATGTAATGAAAAAGTTATACTACCTGCGGAGCGAAGTGCCGATGCGACCGCTCGCTCCAACCCGGAAGTAGTAGGGGGTAATAAGAACCTTAGTGGAATGTTCTGTGGTGGTTGGTACAGACATTGTGCACAACATTTTAGTGAATGTTAAGAGAACATTCCAATGATATTTCATTTGTGTTATCAAAAACATTATTTGAATATTTTTGGGATGTTATCATCCTAATGTTAGATAAAACCCTAACTAGAAATGAATAGGAATCTTAGCTAATGTCCTGGGAATGTTCCTGGTTTGCTGGGAGAGCTTTATTCCATATCCAAAATATAAGACATCAGTTCCCCTCTCCCTCCTTGGATGTTTTAGACAGATGTAGGTGAGGAAGCTTCACTCAAACCACACCATGAAAGACAGGTGTAGGATTGGGAGAAGTGTGTGTGTGTGTGTGTGTGTGTGTGTGTGTGTGTGTGTGTGTGTGTGTGTGTGTGTGTGTGTGTGTGTGTGTGTGTGTGTGTGTGTGTGTGTGTGTGTGTGTGTGTGTGTGTGTGTGTATTTGTGTGTGTGTATTTGTGGGTGTGAGTGAGTGAGTGAGTGAGTGAGTGAGTGAGTGAGTGAGTGAGTGAGTGAGTGGTGAGTGAGTGAGTGAGTGAGTGAGTGAGTGAGTGAGGAGTGAGTGAGTGAGTGAGTGAGTGAGTGAGTGAGTGAGTGAGTGAGTGAGTGAGTGAGTGAGTGAGTGAGTGAGTGAGTGAGTGAGTGAGTGAGTGAGTGTGTGTGTGTGTGTGTGTGTGTGTGTGTGTGTGTGTGTGTGTGTGTGTGTGTGTGTGTGTGTGTGTGTGTGTGTGTGTGTGTGTGTGTGTGTGTGTGTGTGAATGAGTGTGTGGAGGGGTAAGAGAGTAGGGAGTGTGTACAGTTTGTTGCATGTCTGTGGTTTGTGTGGGAGTAGTGGATTCTCAGAAAAGCCTTGTACTACCTGTCAGTGAGGGATTGTGTGAACATGCACTCACTCAATAATTCAACCTCCACTAAGAGTGCTTCTGATTAAATAATGAAGGAGCTGGGTCCTGATCAGGGGTGTGTGTGTGTGCATATTAAATGGTTTGTGTGGACAATCACGGACAAGACAAGCACAGCCCGAAAGGAAAAGATTCTAGATGAAATATACAAAATAACAGCATGAACATTTACATTAGAGACACATTCATGTTAATCTGTATTCATATGCAAACACACATGTTAAGAAGTCATCAACTAGCACAATCAGACATAAATGCTTTCTCACAAGTGTTTTGTACAGGATAAACAGGCAGCTGTAGCTCCTGGAAAAGAGACTGTGTAGAATGGAGAGAACAGCTGCCAACTAAGAATGTCTCTTGTCCCTCTATACTGTCATTCACAAAGAACATACATGCAAACACACACATCAGGGTTGGGGTTCATTCCACTAATTGAATTATCTCTCCCTGTATTTACATTTAATTCAATTCAAATTCCAGGTCATTCTTTAAATTCCAGAGATAATTCAATTCCTCTCACTTCCAATAATAGGTCAATTCCAATCATTATTTTCCCTATAAAATATTATCCCCAACAATTCCACAAATTACCATTTGAATTAAATTTCCTCAGGCTTTCAGGCTGATCATGTTAGACAGCCTAGCTATACTGGAAATATAGAAATACAAGTTGAAAGTCCTGCCTCTGTCCTGACAACAACCTCTCCCTCAACTTCAGCAAAACAAAGGAGTTGATTGCTGACTTACGAGACTGCAGTAGAGAGAGTCACTAGTTTAATGTCCTTCAGCATCCACGTCACAGAGGACTTGTCATGGACCAACAACACCACCACTCCTGTCAAGAGAGTGCAACAGCGTCTCTACTTCCTAAGAAATCCGGCATGCTGCTTAGGGTTCTCTCCAAATACTACCGCTACACCATCGAGAGCGTCCTGACCGGTTGCATCACGGCCTGGTACGGGGATTGCTTCTTCCAAGTCCGCAAGGCCATTTCCTGTATTATACTCATGGTAAAATGTTTATTCTATTCTACTGAGCCATTTTCTTTAAATTCATATTCTTAATTTGTATTATTTCTTATTGTTGTTGCGTTGTCGAGAAGGATCCTGCATGTAAGCCTTTGGGTGGACGATGTGTACCATGTGTATCCTGTACATACGACTAATAAAACTTGATATCTGACGGTTCTCTCTGATGGACCTTTGACTTCCCGTGACCCCCAGGCCACAGGTAGACTGACGGCCAGACCCCTAGGCTGTAATCAGACAGAGGGGTTAGCGACCCCAAGTAGGGGGACCTTAGGGGCAGGAGTTAGAGGTCAGAGCAATTAATGGTGTGAAGGATGATTGATGGTGATATTATTTACTGTTCTACCTGGTTGGGGAAATAGTTTAACAGAAACATCAACAAAGAGTCCAATATGAAAACAAATACTTTAAAAGCAATTGTGATCTGGCAATGGTGATCTGGCAATGGTGATCTGGTAATGGTGATCTGGCAATGGTGATATGGCAATGGTGATCTGGTAATGGTGATCTGGCAATGGTGATCTGGCAATGGTGATCTGGTAATGGTGATCTGGCAATGGTGATCTGGTAATGGTGATCTGGTAATGGTGATCTGGCAATGGTGATCTGGTAATGGTGATCTGGCAATGGTGATCTGGCAATGGTGATATGGCAATGGTGATCTGGTAATGGTGATCTGGCAATGGTGATCTGGTAATGGTGATCTGGCAATGGTGATCTGGGAATGGTGATCTGGTAATGGTGATCTGGTAATGGTGATCTGGCAATGGTGATCTGGTTCGGGTGATCTGGCAATGGTGATATGGTAATGCTGATCTGGCAATGGTGATCTGGTAATGGTGATCTGGTAATGTTGATATGGCAATGGTGATATGGCAATGGTGATCTGGTAATGGTGATATGGCAATGGTGATCTGGCAATGGTGATCTGGTTCGGGTGATCTGGCAATGGTGATCTGGTAATGGTGATCTGGGAATGGTGATCTGGCAATGGTGATCTGGCAATGGTGATCTGGCAATGGTGATCTGGGAATGGTGATCTGGTAATGGTGATCTGGCAATGGTGATCTGGTAATGGTGATCTCAGTGTCTCCCAGCTTGGGGTAGTGCGTATGGATGACAGGTACAGTAATGAGCTTCTTAACTGTTGAGTGGCTGAGTATAACCATGGGAACACAGTGCAGACAGTCACTCTATTTCTCCTCTCCTCCTCTCTGTTGATTTGTTTCTCATTTTCTCATTTCCTGCCTCTTGTCTTTCCACCCCTCCCCCCCAGGCCTAGGTTAGTGTGCTGAGGTAGGGTGGGGTAGACTGTTGTGTTCCTGTGTGTGTAATCCAGGCCATCCTTCATTCCTTATCTCTCTTCTCTAATGTATGGGGCCAGTGGAGGCTGGCGCTGGGGATTCATGGCCTAGACCTTGGCTTTCTGAGAGCCAGCATCAATAACCTCCCCTCTCCTCTGTTCCATATGGATCCTATTTATCTATGTGTATGGACACTGTGTGTGTGTGTGTGTGTGTGTATGGAGGGGTGGGGGGCAGCTGTGTGTGTTTGTGTGTTTCGTGTGTGTGAGATTATGTATGTGTGTGTGAGGAAGAAGACTTAGTTTTTGTCAGTAGAGCGGTGAAAGGGGGTAGGTCAGGGTTAGAGGTCAGTGGAACAACATTAATTCACCTCGAGGGGAGGCGTGTTCCCACACCACTCAGGGTTTATTGCAGCAGTGAATGTCTGTGACTGTGTGCTTGTGTGATTAGTGTGTAGTACACCAAGGTTGTCTACATGTTATTTGGTAACATACACACAACCTACTGGATTGCCGGTATGGGACAGGACATCAAAGAACACACACACACACACCCTCGCCTCATATCAAAGAACACACACACTCCCTCTCCTCATATCACGGTGGATCCTATAACACAGGGCTCAGCCGGTATCGCTCCTCTCTGCTAACCATATTTGTCACAGTGTCCTCGTCTATGGGCTGTGGAGTCCTGTTCCAACCAATGAGAACTCTCTAATGGTCCAATGCAGGGAGCATATCCAATCAGAGCCCAGACCAACTGGCAGCTTAACCAATCAGAGGTCTGCAGAGTGGAGAGTGTGACAGTGTTGCGTGTAGCTTCTCTGAACCTGTTACTAAGTGTGAATTAGCTGGAGAGGAGAGGGAGCGAGTTGGGAGGGGGGAATCATTTTAGCATGACACAACCCTGGAATTTGTCTGTGCTCCGTCTGGGCTGGCAGATGGAGGGAGGAGGCAGACGAGTAGAGATGGAGGAAGAGCTGGAGATAAGAGATGCCATTGATCTCAGCACTGTGCTGCTGATCATCCCAATCCTCTCTCTGCTCTATCCTGTGAGGTTGGGCCAATGTTGGTCTTAGGTTGCTATGGCGTTGGTCTGACATTGGTTTGATGTTGATCTGGTTGGATTCTCCCTGGTGCTTTAGTGTCTCTCGCTCATACACAATCCAGACAATTAAAATGTAGAGCAGAGAAAATCTACGTTGCAGAGAACACGGACGGAATCACGGAATCCAGACATTAAATCAGAACTGAGTAGGAAATTAACTAAATGAATGGAACTTATTTGAAAATTCATTAAAGACATTAACAAAATGCATCAGTGATTTGTATTTTCCTGCAACTTTCTGAAACGGCACAGGAATGTGTGTGTGTGTGTGTGTGTGTGTGTGTGTGTGTGTGTGTGTGTGTGTGTGTGTGTGTGTGTGTGTGTGTGTGTGTGTGTGTGTGTGTGTGTGTGTGTGGTGCACGTATGTCAACACTTTGTGTAGCTGTTAGCGATAATGATAACCTTCTGCTGGTAGAGACAGAAAGACTCAGTGAAATGTTAACTTCAAAGTTGTGCTCCCTGTTCACACACACCTGGCAGAATGGTATCGGGATTATTTGCATTTGTTTTGGCCATTGTTTTGCAATCACATGAGCACTATAGAAACATCACTAACCAAACAACGGTCTGATGTGCAGCATTTAACTGAAATGTTACTCACCAAAATCTAAATGTATGATTTTTTCCCAGACTTTAAAATGAACTAACTACTGTTGTGGTTTAATCATTGTTGTGGACTTCCAAAAAAATAAAAGATAAATGGGATTTTGAGAGTGAAAACCTGAAAATAATGGGAAAAATGGAAACCTGGAAAAACTCAACTCAAACAAAACAGAATCAGCCACAATGGCAGAATAGAAATGGCAGAATAATTTGTAAGTGTGTGTATTTCTCCTTGGTTCTGTCTTTCAATAGCTGAATTAAATGTACCAGCCATTTCCCCCTTTCTCTATAAGTGTGTACATTCCCATCCTACGTGTCCCTTGGCTCCTTCATGTCTACACACACACACTCACTTACATTCCCAAAAGTGTGTCTGTCAACAAGGCATTCCCCTGTGATCATCATGACAATCCCAAAGGCCAAGGCCAGGGCTCCATGACAACTGGCATTTCCTGTTTACACAACTTCACTCCACACCCTTACACAGACCAGAGGCAGAGCAGTGTGTGTGCGTGTGTGTGTGTGTGTGTGTGTGTGTGTGTGTGTGTGTGTGTGTGTGTGTGTGTGTGTGTGTGTGTGTGTGTGTGTGTGTGTGTGTGTGTGTGTGTGTGTGTGTGTGTGTGTGTGTGTGTGTGTGTGTGAGGGTCCTAATAGTGAGACTTGCTATGAATAAAGAGGGTCAACAGATGAGTTAAACATGTGACAGTCATACTCACATCTCCCTGAGGACATTGGTGTGCCAGCCTGGCTCCATGTAATAACACACACACACACACACACACATAATTAACTGAGGTGCTGGCTTTCATACATTCCCACTAACGAGGTCAGAGAGAGACCTCCCACATTGTGTCAAACAAAAGAGGACCTGGCAACCCACACTAACCCAGCAGGGTGTATGTGTGTGCGTGCATGCACTTGTGTGTGCTTTCACTTTTGTGTGTGTGTGTGCGTACATGCCCACATGTGTGTCTGTGTTTCAAACAGCTCTTACCTGACAACCTACACTTACTACCCCAGCTGGGTGACTACTTACAGCTCTCCTGGTTGACAGACCCACTGTAGGATAGCTGTGTCCTCCCACAGACAGAAGTGAACTGATCTCTGGAGCTGTCTGTCTGTCTGTCTGTCTGTCTGTCTGTCTGTCTGTCTGTCTGTCTGTCTGTCTGTCTGTCTGTCTGTCTGTCTGGCTGTCTGGCTAGCTGTCTGTCTGTCTGTCTGTCTGTCTGTCTGTCTGTCTGTCTGTCTGTCTGTCTGTCTGTCTGGCTGTCTGGCTGGCATCCCTCTCAGCGTCCCTCCTTCCATTCTTTCTCTGGCTGCCACCCTCCTCTCCCTCAATACTGTCCTACCTCTCTACCTTGCTCTGTCCTCCTTTCAGGGTGTCTTCCTCCTCCATCTGAGTCATCCACGTTCTCTCTCTCTTTAAAAAAAATGTCAATTCAATTCAAAGGACTTTATTGGCATGGGAAACATATGTTTGCATTTACAAGGCAAGTGAAATAGGTAATAAACAAAAGTGAAATAAACAATACAAAATTAACAGTAAATATTACACTCACAAAAGTTCCAAAGGAATAGAGACGTTTCAAATCATATTATCATATTATGTATATTTACAGTGTTGTAGCGATGTACAAATAGCTAAAGTACAAAAGGGAAAATAAATGGTGTTTGTTCTTCACTGGTTGCCCTTTTCTTGTGGCAACAGGTCACAAATCTTGCTGCTGTGATGGCACACTGTGGTATTTCACCCAATAGGTCCTTCTAATCTGAGGGAAATATGTGTCTCTAATATGGTCATACATTTGGCAGGAGGTTAGGAAGTGCAGCTCAGTTTCCACCTCATTGTCTTGAGAGCCATATCTGCCTATGGCGGCCTTTCTCAATAGCAAGGCTATGCTCACTGAGTCTGTACATAAGCAAAGATTTCCTTCATTTTGGGTCAGACACAGTCTCTGATTTGGTTGAGTCTAATTGTGTTGCTGTCCTGGGGCTCTGTGGGGTCTGTAGAGACTGAGATCTCTATGGTCCAAAGCACTCCTCTCCTACCATCCTCCTCTCCTACCATCCTCCTCTCCTACCATCCTCCTCTCCTACCATCCTCCTCTCCCTTCTTTATTTCCCATTAACATGCTCCCTCCCTCTCCCTCTCTCCCCAAGCTCTCAGACAGATCAGCACTCCTTTATTGCTTCTTCCACTCCATCACTCTCAGCCAGCCTTCACATATGACCCGCTGGTCCATCACTCTCAGCCAGCCTTCACATACGACCTGCTGGTCCATCACTCTCAGCCAGCCTTCACATACGACCCGCTGGTCCATCACTCTCAGCCAGCCTTCACATATGACCCGCTGGTCCATCACTCTCAGCCAGCCTTCACATACGACCCGCTGGTCCATCACTCTCAGCCAGCCTTCACATATGACCCGCTGGTCCATCACTCTCAGCCACCCTTCACATATGACCCGCTGGTCCATCACTCTCAGCCAGCCTTCACATATGACCCGCTGGTCCATCACTCTCAGCCAGCCTTCACATATGACCCGCTGATCCATCACTCTCAGCCAGCCTTCACATATGACCCGCTGGTCCATCACTCTCAGCCAGCCTTCACATACGACCTGCTGGTCCATCACTCTCAGCCAGCCTTCACATACGACCCGCTGGTCCATCACTCTCAGCCAGCCTTCACATATGACCCGCTGGTCCATCACTCTCAGCCAGCCTTCACATACGACCCGCTGGTCCATCACTCTCAGCCAGCCTTCACATATGACCCGCTGGTCCATCACTCTCAGCCACCCTTCACATATGACCCGCTGGTCCATCACTCTCAGCCACCCTTCACATATGACCCGCTGGTCCATCACTCTCAGCCACCCTTCACATACGACCCGCTGGTCCATCACTCTCAGCCACCCTTCACATATGACCCGCTGATCCATCACTCTCAGCCAGCCTTCACATATGACCCGCTGGTCCATCACTCTCAGCCAGCCTTCACATACGACCGCTGGTCCATCACTCTCAGCCAGCCCTCACATACGACCCGCTGGTCCATCACTCTCAGCCAGCCCTCACATACGACCTGCTGTTCCATCACTCTCAGCCAGCCATCACATACGACCCGCTGGTCCATCACTCTCAGCCAGCCCTCACATACCACCTGCTGGTCCATCACTCTCAGCCAGCCCTCACATACGACCCGCTGGTCCATCACTCTCAGCCAGCCCTCACATACGACCCGCTGGTCCATCACTCTCAGCCAGCCTTCACATACGACCCGCTGGTCCATCACTCTCAGCCAGCCCTCACATATCACCTGCTGGTCCATCACTCTCAGCCAGCCATCACATACCACCTGCTGGTCCATCACTCTCAGCCAGCCTTCACACACGACCCGCTGGTCCATCACTCTTAGCCAGCCTTCACATACCACCCGCTGGTCCATCACTCTTAGCCAGCCTTCACATACCACCCGCTGGTCCATCACTCTCAGCCAGCCTTCACATATGACCCGCTGGTCCATCACTCTCAGCCAGCCTTCACATACCACCCGCTGGTCCATCACTCTCAGCCAGCCTTCATTACATTTACAATTACATTTAAGTCATTTAGCAGATGCTCTTATCCAGAGCGACTTACACATACCACCCGCTGGTCCATCACTCTCAGCCAGCCTTCACATATGACCCGCTGATCCATCACTCTCAGCCAGCCTTCACATATGACCCGCTGGTCCATCACTCTCAGCCAGCCTTCACATACGACCGCTGGTCCATCACTCTCAGCCAGCCCTCACATACGACCCGCTGGTCCATCACTCTCAGCCAGCCCTCACATACGACCTGCTGGTCCATCACTCTCAGCCAGCCATCACATACGACCCGCTGGTCCATCACTCTCAGCCAGCCCTCACATACCACCTGCTGGTCCATCACTCTCAGCCAGCCCTCACATACGACCCGCTGGTCCATCACTCTCAGCCAGCCCTCACATACGACCCGCTGGTCCATCACTCTCAGCCAGCCTTCACATACGACCCGCTGGTCCATCACTCTCAGCCAGCCCTCACATATCACCTGCTGGTCCATCACTCTCAGCCAGCCATCACATACCACCTGCTGGTCCATCACTCTCAGCCATCCTTCACATACGACCCGCTGGTCCATCACTCTTAGCCAGCCTTCACATACCACCCGCTGGTCCATCACTCTTAGCCAGCCTTCACATACCACCCGCTGGTCCATCACTCTCAGCCAGCCTTCACATATGACCCGCTGGTCCATCACTCTCAGCCAGCCTTCACATACCACCCGCTGGTGCATCACTCTCAGCCAGCCTTCACATACCACCCGCTGGTCCATCACTCTCAGCCAGCCTTCACATACCACCCGCTGGTCCATCACTCTCAGCCAGCCTTCATTACATTTACATTTACATTTAAGTCATTTAGCAGACGCTCTTATCCAGAGCGACTTACACATACCACCCGCTGGTCCATCACTCTCAGCCAGCCTTCACATATGACCCGCTGGTCCATCACTCTCAGCCAGCCTTCACATACGACCCGCTGGTCCATCACTCTCAGCCAGCCTTCACATACGACCGCTGGTCCATCACTCTCAGCCAGCCCTCACATACGACCCGCTGGTCCATCACTCTCAGCCAGCCCTCACATACGACCTGCTGGTCCATCACTCTCAGCCAGCCATCACATACGACCTGCTGGTCCATCACTCTCAGCCAGCCCTCACATACGACCCGCTGGTCCATCACTCTCAGCCAGCCCTCACATACGACCCGCTGGTCCATCACTCTCAGCCAGCCTTCACATACGACCCGCTGGTCCATCACTCTCAGCCAGCCCTCACATATCACCTGCTGGTCCATCACTCTCAGCCAGCCATCACATACCACCTGCTGGTCCATCACTCTTAGCCAGCCTTCACATACCACCCGCTGGTCCATCACTCTTAGCCAGCCTTCACATACCACCTGCTGGTCCATCACTCTCAGCCAGCCTTCACATACGACCCGCTGGTCCATCACTCTCAGCCAGCCTTCACATACCACCCGCTGGTCCATCACTCTCAGCCAGCCTTCACATACCACCCGCTGGTCCATCACTCTCAGCCAGCCTTCACATACCACCCGCTGGTCCATCACTCTTAGCCTGCCTTCACATACGACCCGCTGGTCCATCACTCTCAGCCAGCCTTCACATACGACCCGCTGGTCCATCACTCTCAGCCACCCTTCACATACCACCCGCTGGTCCATCACTCTCAGCCAGCCTTCACATACCACCCGCTGGTCCATCACTCTCAGCCAGCCTTCATTACATTTACATTTAAGTCATTTAGCAGACGCTCTTATCCAGAGCGACTTACACATACCACCCGCTGGTCCATCACTCTCAGCCAGCCCTCACATACGACCCGCTGGTCCATCACTCTCAGCCAGCCCTCACATACGACCTGCTGGTCCATCACTCTCAGCCAGCCATCACATACGACCCGCTGGTCCATCACTCTCAGCCAGCCCTCACATACCACCTGCTGGTCCATCACTCTCAGCCAGCCCTCACATACGACCCGCTGGTCCATCACTCTCAGCCAGCCCTCACATACGACCCGCTGGTCCATCACTCTCAGCCAGCCCTCACATATCACCTGCTGGTCCATCACTCTCAGCCAGCCATCACATACCACCTGCTGGTCCATCACTCTCAGCCAGCCTTCACATACGACCCGCTGGTCCATCACTCTTAGCCAGCCTTCACATACCACCCGCTGGTCCATCACTCTTAGCCATCCTTCACATACCACCCGCTAGTCCATCACTCTCAGCCAGCCTTCACATACGACCCGCTGGTCCATCACTCTCAGCCAGCCTTCACATACCACCCGCTGGTCCATCACTCTTTGCCTGCCTTCACATACGACCCGCTGGTCCATCACTCTCAGCCAGCCTTCACATACGACCCGCTGGTCCATCACTCTCAGCCACCCTTCACATACCACCCGCTGGTCCATCACTCTCAGCCAGCCTTCACATACCACCCGCTGGTCCATCACTCTCAGCCAGCCTTCACATACGACCCGCTGGTCCATCACTCTCAGCCAGCCTTCACATACCACCCGCTGGTCCATCACTCTTAGCCAGCCTTCACATACCACCCGCTGGTCCATCACTCTCAGCCAGCCTTCACATACGACCCGCTGGTCCATCACTCTCAGCCAGCCTTCACATACCACCCGCTGGTCCATCACTCTCAGCCAGCCTTCACATACCACCCGCTGGTCCATCACTCTTAGCCAGCCTTCACATACCACCCGCTGGTCCATCATGCCTCCCCAGGTTAGCAGGAACCTGTAATTGCTATGTCTGTAATGTAATTTTCTGTGGTAGCTTTGATTGTGGTGAGTGTGTGTGTGTTTTTGTCCCTGTGCGCGTATGTGTGTGTGCGCCTGTATGTTTGCCCAATCGTCTGTGCCAAAAGTGCCTTGCAAATGAATAAAATCCAAATGGTGCCGAAGAGACATGGGATTGATGCAGTTTCCATACAAGCAGATTCTCCACGCCCCTCTGAGTGTGTGCTCTGTGTCTCTGTATTTCAGTAGTGTGCCTCTGCTCTCACATCTGTGTTACATGACAGGTTCCCTGTGGTTTGAAAGCTTTGTCTGCACTCTACACATGCTTCCCTGTGTCTGTTCCATGTAAAGGCTTTGATTTCCTGTGTGTGTGCTCTGCCTCTTTACCTGTTTCTCTCTCTGTGTGTGTGTGTGTGTGTGTGTGTGTGTGTGTGTGTGTGTGTGTGTGTGTGTGTGTGTGTGTGTGTGTGTGTGTGTGTGTGTGTGTGTGTGTGTGTGTGTGTGTGTGTGTGTGTGTGTGTGTGTGTGTGTGTGTGTGTGTGTGTGTGTGTGTGTGTGTGTGTGTGTGTGTGTGTGTGTGTGTGTGTGTGTTTAGGCTCATCCCCACCCACCCCTGCTCAGGCATCGTTTTCAAGAGAAAGGAGTAAGGATAGCTACAGGACACTCCCATGATCTAATTAACCTCTAATCGACCTCGAATCGACCTCTAAGCCCATAAGAATGGAAAAATACATGAAGCACGACTAACAACATATCAACTTAAAAGTCTAATATGTGTTAATATACATAGATGTTATATTCTTGAGGGAGCAGTACAATAAGGAGAGAGGTGTTGAGTGAGAGAGAGAGAGAGAGAGAGAGAGAGAGAGAGAGAGAGAGAGAGAGAGAGAGAGAGAGAGAGAGAGAGAGAGAGAGAGAGAGAGAGAGAGAGACAGAGACAGAGACAGAGACTGTGACAGAGGAAGAGAGAGAGAGACAGTGACAGAGGAAGAGAGAGAAAGAGAGAGAGAGACAGTGACAGAGGAAGAGAGAGAAAGAGAGAGAGAGACAGAGAAAAAAAGAGAGAGAGAGAGACTTTGACTTTTGGTCTTGCTTTATTGAAACATTCTTAATTCATTTAAAACTCACCCCCCCACTCCTAAAATAAAAAATAAAAAATAAATAAAAATACACAAAAACCCTCTCCTACAACCGTATATCCAAAACATCTTCCCCAGCAATACAGACAGCCCCCCCAACACACCATATCTCCTCAAACATCTCCACACATTTGATCATTTTATAGAACTCAAACTCAACCCTAAGGCGCGCAGAGACCATCCCATGAAACAGTAGTAAAGGGTCTGTTATCCCCCCACCTTTGACCCTGTTCCTCCTTGTTAGCCAAATAGCTAACTTTGCCTGAGCAAACAGAAAATTCAACAAAACACATTTTTCTTTCTCCTTACTCGAATACCTGTATCCCATTATAAACATCCCAACAGCAAAAACCACCCCCAACCTGTCACACAGACATTCCAACAGAGACATTAATGGCATTAACCTGGTGCACACAGAAAACACATGCATTACAGTTTCTTTCATTTGACAGAAAGGACACCCCTGCCCAATTCCCGGATCAACCCGTGCCAACCAGCTGTTAGTGGCCAGGGCTCCATGAAGAACCCTCCACTGGAGGTCCCCTGACCTCTTTGGTACTGGGGGTTTGTAGAGCGCCCTCCATCTAAAACCCACCATACTCTCCGCCCCACATACCCCCTGCCACTGATGTGCCTTCACTCCTGTTAGGCTTCTAATGCTCCTCACCTTAACGCAGAGGTTGTAGAGGGCTTTACCTCCCACCCCTCAAAACCCCCAGGCTCGGAGTGTTAAAATCTAACAAGTCCTCCAGACCCCTTGCCAGTCTCCAGTCTCTGCCGTCACCTGCAGTGGCGGGAACATTGGTGGCCCCTCTCCCTTTGGCCTCTCAAACACCCCCTTACCGGCTCAGACAGTGCCTCCTGGACCTCCTCCAGGAATCTCTCCAGCAGCCTAAGAGACGTTATTCCTGTTTGTTGCGCCAAGACCTCCGGGGTTTTCCACCCCTCCTCTCCCAGCAGTCTCAGGTCACCCAGCCTTTGTAAACCCCTGCCATCAGTTGCCTCTGCAGGGTGGCCGACTGAACCGATCTCAAAGGGATGGCTGGGTTGTGGAAGATGGGCTCCTCCCACACCCACTGCCCAGGCTCCACACCCCTTCTCGTGTGGGCCTTAGCAGCTGCCAGGCCCTCAGCACCGCAGAGTAAAACTCTGAGAGACCTGCTGTACTCAGCCTCTCCAGCTTCATGAGGAACAGCTGCCGGTCCAACCCTAATCCGCCAGCTCTCCTCAGCAGCGCGCATGCTGGTTCCCTCCAGCCAACATCAGTGTGGTACAGCAGTCTCTGCACCGCCTTTAGTCGGAAAGCAGCCATCCTGCTCTCCAGTTCCACCAGGCCCTGTCCTCCTTTGTGGACGGTCATGTACAAAACTGCTGCCTTCAGCCAGTGATGTCCCGACCAAAAAAAGTCCACCAGCTTGCGTTGCAGGTCTGCAAGCAGACCGGCGGGGGGGTTGAGGACAGACAGTTTATGCCACAAGGAAGATGCCACCAGGTTGTTGATTATCAGCACCCTCCCTCTATATGACACTTGGGACAGGAGCCACCTCCACCTGGCCAGTCTTGACACCACTGCCTGTGTCAGCCCCTCCCAGTTCTTGCTGACCCACCTCTCCGAGCCCAGGTACACCCCCAACACTTTAAGCCCTTCACAACCCCACTGCAAACCCCCTGGAAGCAGAGGAGGAGCCCTATCCCCCATGCCCCACATAACAGAGCTTTGCTCTTTCCCCAGTTTACCTTAGCTGATGAAGCTCCCTCATACACCTTCAGACTGGTCTCTAGTTCCTGCATATCTTGCCCATCCCTGACCATCACAGAAACATCATCTGCATATGCTGAGACTGCAATTCCTGTCACCACATCCATGCCTGTCCAGCACACTCCCCGCAGTCTCCTGCGTAGCAGTCCTAAAAAAGGCTCAATGGCTAGTGTGTACAGCTGCCCAGATAGAGGGCATCCTTGTCTAATGCCCCGTCTCACCCAGACTGGCCTACTGAGCCCCCTCCCACCTTAACCATACATGACGCCCCAGCATACAACAGCTTCACACAGGTCACAAAACTCTTCCCAAACCCAAACACAGACATCACATTAAACAGATACTCATGATCCACTCTATCAAAAGCCTTCTCTTGATCTAAAGAGACCAGTCCAAAGTTCACATTAGAACCTCTCGACAAGTCCAACATGTCCCTAATCAAGAACAAGTTGTCCGTGATTGAGCGTCCCGGTACACAATATGTCTGGTCCTTGTGTATTATAGAGTCCAGATGGGACTTCAGTCTGTTAGAGAGGACCTTGGCAAAAATCTTGTAGTCCGCACAGAGTAATGCCACAGGCCTCCAGTTCTTAAGTTCACACAAGTCCCCTTTTTTGGGCAGGAGAGTCAGAGCCGCCCGACGGCAGCTCATCGGCAACTCTCCTACCCCTACGCATTCTCGCAACACGCAAAAGAAATCCTGTCCAATTGTTCCCCAGAATTTTTTGTAAAATTCCACTGGAAGTCCATCAACCCCGGGTGCACGACCGGGGGACATCTGGGTTACTGCCTCTGCCAGTTCATGTGACAACAGAGGAATGTCCATTTCATCCCTCTGTGCCCGAGAGAGCTTAGGGAGTCCTGCGAACAAGACCTGAGCACACATAGGATCACACATTTCTGCCCTATACAATTCAGTATAAAACTCCACAGTCCGCTCCCGCATCTCCCCCACCACAGAGGTCACCCGCCCATCAGACAGCCGTAGACAATGCATACCCTTGGCTTCACTGCTCTGTCTTTCCAAACCAAAGAAGAAGGAGCTGGGAGCATCCATCTCCTTGAGCATGGAGAACCTAGCTCTTACAAGTGCTCCCTTTGCTTTAACCTGGAAAAAACTGCCCAGGTCCCTACGTAATTCGGCTAAGTTAGCCTGGAGGCCTACATTGCCTTGCCCCACCATCTCTACCTCCATCTCACTAATACACCGCTCTAGTTCCCCCAACACTCTCCTAGCCTCTGAGGATGAGAGAGCTGTGTACTGTTGACAGAAAAGCCGAATTTGCACTTTCCCCACATCCCACCACTGACTCAGAGACTCATACTCCTCTCTTCGCTGCCCCCATCTTTCCCAAAAGTCTGGAAACCTGAGCAAAAAGTGGCATCTTGTAAGAGCTTTACATTGAACTTCCAATAAGATGCCTGCCGGGCCCTGGTGAAATAGACAGCCGAGCCATGGTTATGTGGTGATCCGAAAACCCCACTGGGAGAATGGTAGCACCCAGAAGCCTATTGCTCTGATTCCTGGACATGTAAAACGATCAAGTCGAGCTGCACTCACCCTAGCCCCAAAAACCTTCACCCACGTATACTGTCTTGTGTTTGGATGTTTAGTTCTCCAAACATCCACTAGGTCAAACTGATTAAAGATGTCCCTTAACACTCCCACTGACACTGAATGAGGCTCTTCCCCATTTCTGTCTTTTGTAAAATCCATTGTACAGTTCCAGTCACCTCCGATCACCAGCGTCTCCTCAGGCGCTACTTGTGAGAGTTCCTGTCTAAGACTCCCAAATAGAACCCCTCTTTCTCTCCCTGTGTTAGGCGCATACACATTTATAAAGACAAAACACATGTTGTTAATTTCTGCTTTAACAACAAGCAACCTACCCCTACACACCTCCTTTGAGGAGCAAATTTTTACAGCCAGACCCGGTGCAAAAAGGACTGCCACCCCTGCACTAAGATTTGTCCCATGGCTCAACACACTTGCCCCTTTCCACCAGAGCCCCCAATCAACTTCATTCACCACATCACTATGCGTCTCCTGCAGAAACAACACCTGTACTTGTTTATGTTTTACATATTCACTCAACACACTCCTCTTTCCCGCATCTCTGGCGCCATTTATATTGAGCGAGCCTACCCGAAGAGTCTCCATAAGAAGTGGGAGAAAAGCCAGCAGAGAAATAGACCAATAGCAAAGCTCAAAAAGCCCCAGTGTCAGTAAGAAATTAAACATTTAAACAGTGTCTGAAGGTAAACCTTTACGCACTGTTGTGACCCACTTCCTCAACCTAAACCGTTTCTTGGGTGAGAGGACACCATGCCCCTCATTTCTCATAGCATGTTGTACTGATCTTACAAACTTTCTAGGATCAGGAAAAAAGCCTCAAGATTCACTTTTTTTCCCCTTAGTCTCATTCAGGAACCTTGTCAGTTCTCTCAACGTGTACTTAGACCCCTCTGGTTGACTGGCTGTCAGCTCCGGGCCAATTGAAGAGGAGTCTGAAAAAAATACCTCCTCATCCTCTTCCTCAGACTCACTTTCCTCCTCTTCTCTATCTCCCACCCTGACCACCTGCCCTTTCTCTCTGGTTAGGGCCTCACCCACAGCAACAGGCAACATTTCCATGGGGCCTTTGTCCACACCCTTTTTCTTTTTCCTCTTGACACCCTCCTCCTCCTCCCCTAATCTCTTACACTTCCCCACTATACTCTCCTCATCCACTAGAATAACCTGACTAGACGCAGTATCATCTGCACCACCCTCCATAGCATGACTAGGGCCAGCCTCAGCTACAACACCCTCCATAGCATGACTAGGGCCAGCCTCAGCTACAACACCCTCCATAGCATGACTAGGGCCAGCCTCAGCTACAACACCCTCCATAGCATGACTAGGGCCAGCCTCAGCTATACCACCCTCCATAGCATGTCTAGGTCCAGCCTCAGCTACCCCACCATCTCTAGCCTGACTAGACCCAGCCTCTGCTTCTCCACCATCTCTAGCCTGACTAGACCCAGCCTCTGCTTCTCCACCATCTCTAGCCTGACTAGACCCAGCCTCATCTACACCACCATCTCTAGACTGACTAGGCCCAGCCTCTGCTGTCTGCATCTCCTTACCCTCTGCATTTTGACCTCGATTTCCCCCCCTTGCGCTCGTACCCTCCCCTTGTCTATGGCCTTTATGTGGGCACGCAAAGCTCTTGTGCCCCAAATCCCCACATTCAAAACACCGTAGACTATCTGTGCTGGCAAAACCTGCATAGAGCCCTTCCCCATGCCTCACTTTAAAATGCACATTTAGCTGTTGCTCATTATTGTTCAGAAACATAAACACTTGCCTCCTGAATGAAACAACGTGCTTAACGGCATCTGCCTGAAAACCTGCTGACAGTACACGGAAACCGCTAGCAAACTTACCAAAACGACTCAGCTCTTTCCTAATTTGATCATCCGTAATAAACGGAGGCAAATTTGCCACTACAACTCTTGTTGAAGGGGTAGAGAGAGGTGAAATTGACACCAACACATCCCTTACAAATATTCCGCTAGCAATTAGCCTACCGACCAAATTAGCCCTTTTCATGAACACAACCACAGCCTTGTTCATTCTAGAAGCAGAATGTATAAACTCAGCTCCTACCTGTTCACCGACCGCGAGCAGAACCTCCTCCACCTTAACTCCGTTCTCAGGAACACACCTGAAACCATGCTGTATCGACAGCGTCTCCTGCGCACTAGGCTGAGAAGCCATTGCGCACACTATACCTTGCAACCCCCCGGAACGTTACTCTGTCCTCTTCCACCCTAACTTTGAGAGAGAAAAAAACTTTGGATACCGCTAAAAACAAATATTGCATTAACCCTCCACCATAGAAAATAACATGTAAAGAAAAGAATAGAATCAAGAAAGTTAGTTAGGATAGAGCTTTCCACACCAAACACTCAAACTCCCAAAACACCCAGCATGCACCGAGAGAGAGAGAGAGAGAGAGAGAGAGAGAGAGAGAGAGAGAGAGAGAGAGAGAGAGAGAGAGAGAGAGAGAGAGAGAGAGAGAGAGAGAGAGAGAAAGAGAGAAAGAGAGATAGTATATATATATATATGTTGGTTCATTGAGTGTAAGGCCTCATCAGTCATGTGTCTCCTGACCCTGTTTGTTCCCCCTTTATCTGCATCATAACCACCATGACAGATCTCCCCATCACACACACGTCAGGGATGACTCGCTGTGTGTGACTTATAGCAGGTGTAATGATAACCAGTGGCTGTGTATAAATGCAGTGACATCACTGTGAGAGGGGAAATCAATGTGTCACAGAGCTTACTCATAATCCCCTCATCTGTATTAGTAATCATCGCATAGCTGCCCACGCAGACTCAGTGTCGCACCCATGCACACACACGGTGATAATGTGTATCTATAATTGAGGGGTTGAGAGGTAAGAGGCCTATAAATCCTGCTCTGCTGGGCTCTCCTAAAAGTGCCTGTCCCCCTGTGACAGATTCAGCCTGTTTGTGCTGGCAGACAGGAAATCAATCTCCCCCACACACACACACACACACACACACACACACTCACACACACACACACACACACACACACACACACACACACACACATACAAATGGTACACTGCCTTCACGTACTGATTGTCTCTAAGAACAATTACCATACTACTGTATGTGTTTGAGGGTTTTTTCTATTGTTTGTGTCCAAGAGAACTGTTGGGTCCTTACCACTGGGGTATTAACATAGGTGGTGCAGTGGAGGGGAGGACATATCTGATGTGACTCTGCTGAAAACACACATATGCTGGGCCAGGTCTGTGTGTGGAGAGTGGGCTTGCCAATAGTGGTCAGTGAGATTGATGAAGCTAATATAGGCCTTAGAGCCATGTCCCTCCACAGTGAAGCTGTAGAGAGAGAGAGAGAGGTCTACAGTTTTGTATATAGTATAGTATCTCTATATAGTATAGGGAGGGGAATAGAGAAACCATGTTTCCTCCTACCAGCTCTCACAGTCTCACCTCAGAATTTTATGTTCACGGATGTTTCTCAAATGTCAAATTTAGAAGTTATTCCAAATGTCAAATTTTGAAGGGTTTAAGGTGAAGTTTATTGAACTCCAAATGGTTAAGGTAAGGCTTAAAACAATACGCTTAAAAATCACAAAAATCACTTTATATCGCTGAATTCTAACATGCTACCTTTTGCACGAGAGGCAGATTCTTTCATAAAGTGTACGGTGCATTGGGAAAGTATTCAGACCCCTTGACCTTTTTCACATGTTGTTACGTTACAGCCTTATTCTAAAATGGATTAAATAAATACAAATCCTCAGCAATCTACACACAATAGGTTCACCTTCCAACAGGACAACGACCCTAAGCACACAGCCAAGACAACGCAGAAGTCTCAATGTCCTTGAGTGGCCCAGCCAGAGCCCAGACCTGAACCCGATTTTACATCTCTGGAGAGACCTGAAAATTGCTGTGCAGCCAAGCTCCCCATCCAACATGACAAAGCTTGAGAGGATCTGCAGAGAAGAATGGGAGAAACTCCCCAAACACAGGTGTCAAGCTTGTTGCATCATACCCAAGAAGACTCATGGCTTTAATTGCTGCCAAGGTGCTTCAACAAAGTACTGAGTTAAGGGTCATAATGGACGCAGGGGCTTTGGGGGGGTGGAGCGAGGTTGTGGGCAATGATGTGTCTGTTTGTCTGGGGGATTAACAGGGCCAGGGTCCACCCATAATGTCGCGGGGCTGTGCTCCTTCCTGTTGTTAGAGGTTTGTTATGTTCCCACAGTGACCGAGCAGCAGCTCACCATGGTAACCACAGGGCCCTTTGAAGTGTTTGTGTTCCAACCCCCTCAGAGCCCCCTTTCTCTTTCATGCCCTCTCCCTTTCTACCTCTCACCCCCCTTCCTCCACCTTCTCTGTTCCTTTCTCTCTCCATCTCTACCCCTCTTCTCTTCCCTTCTCTCCCTCCATCTCTCTCCTCTCTCTCCCCATCTCTACCCCTCTTCTCTTCCCTTCTCTCCCTCCATCTCTCCTCTCTCTCCCCATCTCTACCCCTCTTCTCTTCCCTTCTCTCCCTCCATCTCTCCTCTCTCTCCCCATCTCTATCCCTCTTCTCTTCCCTTCTCTCCCCCATCTCTCCTCTCTCTCCCCATCTCTACCCCTCTTCTCTTCCCTTCTCTCCCCCATCTCTCCTCTCTCTCCCCATCTCTACCCCTCTTCTCTTCCCTTCTCTCCCTCCATCTCTCCTCTCTCTCCCCATCTCTACCCCTCTTCTCTTCCCTTCTCTCCCCCATCTCTCCTCTCTCTCCCCATCTCTACCCCTCTTCTCTTCCCTTCTCTCCCTCCATCTCTCCTCTCTCTCCCCATCTCTACCCCTCTTCTCTTCCCTTCTCTCCCCATCTCTCCTCTCTCTCCCCATCTCTACCCCTCTTCTCTTCCCTTCTCTCCCCATCTCTCCTCTCTCTCCCCATCTCTACCCCTCTTCTCTTCCCTTCTCTCCCCCATCTCTCCTCTCTCTCCCCATCTCTACCCCTCTTCTCTTCCCTTCTCTCCCTCCATCTCTCCTCTCTCTCCCCATCTCTACCCCTCTTCTCTTCCCTTCTCTCCCCATCTCTCCTCTCTCTCCCCATCTCTACCCCTCTTCTCTTCCCTTCTCTCCCTCCATCTCTCCTCTCTCTCCCCATCTCTACCCCTCTTCTCTTCCGTCCTCTCTCTCCATCTCTCTCCTCTCTCTCCCCATCTCTACCCCTCTTCTCTTCCCTCCTCTCCTCCATCTCTCCTCTCTCTCCCCATCTCTCCCCCTCTTCTCTTCCGTCCTCTCTCTCCATCTCTCTCCTCTCTCTCCCCATCTCTACCCCTCTTCTCTTCCCTCCTCTCCTCCATCTCTCCTCTCTCTCCCCATCTCTACCCCTCTTCTCTTCCCTTCTCTCCCTCCATCTCTCCTCTCTCTCCCCATCTCTACCCCTCTTCTCTTCCCTTCTCTCTCTCCATCTCTCTCCTCTCTCTCCCCATCTCTACCCCTCTTCTCTTCCCTCCTCTCCTCCATCTCTCCTCTCTCTCCCCATCTCTACCCCTCTTCTCTTCCCTTCTCTCCCTCCATCTCTCCTCTCTCTCCCCATCTCTATCCCTCTTCTCTTCCCTCCTCTCCCTCCATCTCTCCTCTCTCTCCCCATCTCTACCCCTCTTCTCTTCCCTTCTCTCCCTCCATCTCTCCTCTCTCTCCCCATCTCTACCCCTCTTCTCTTCCCTCCTCTCCCCCATCTCTCCTCTCTCTCCCCATCTCTACCCCTCTTCTCTTCCCTCCTCTCCCTCCATCTCTCCTCTCTCTCCCCATCTCTACCTCTCTTCTCTTCCCTCCTCTCCCCCATCTCTCCTCTCTCTCCCCATCTCTATCCCTCTTCTCTTCCCTCCTCTCCCTCCATCTCTCCTCTCTCTCCCCATCTCTATCCCTCTTCTCTTCCCTTCTCTCCCTCCATCTCTCCTCTCTCTCCCCATCTCTACCCCTCTTCTCTTCCCTCCTCTCCCCCATCTCTCCTCTCTCTCCCCATCTCTATCCCTCTTCTCTTCCCTCCTCTCCCTCCATCTCTCCTCTCTCTCCCCATCTCTACCCCTCTTCTCTTCCCTCCTCTCCCCCATCTCTCCTCTCTCTCCCCATCTCTATCCCTCTTCTCTTCCCTCCTCTCCCCCATCTCTCCTCTCTCTCCCCATCTCTACCCCTCTTCTCTTCCCTTCTCTCCCTCCATCTCTCCTCTCTCTCCCCATCTCTACCCCTCTTCTCTTCCCTCCTCTCCCCCATCTCTCCTCTCTCTCCCCATCTCTATCCCTCTTCTCTTCCCTCCTCTCCCTCCATCTCTCCTCTCTCTCCCCATCTCTACCCCTCTTCTCTTCCCTCCTCTCCCTCCATCTCTCCTCTCTCTCCCCATCTCTACCCCTCTTCTCTTCCCTCCTCTCCCTCCATCTCTCCTCTCTCTCCCCATCTCTACCCCTCTTCTCTTCCCTCCTCTCCCTCCATCTCTCCTCTCTCTCCCCATCTCTACCCCTCTTCTCTTCCCTCCTCTCCCCCATCTCTCCTCTCTCTCCCCATCTCTACCCCTCTTCTCTTCCCTTCTCTCCCTCCATCTCTCCTCTCTCTCCCCATCTCTACCCCTCTTCTCTTCCCTCCTCTCCCCCATCTCTCCTCTCTCTCCCCATCTCTACCCCTCTTCTCTTCCCTTCTCTCCCTCCATCTCTCCTCTCTCTCCCCATCTCTACCCCTCTTCTCTTCCCTCCTCTCCCTCCATCTCTCCTCTCTCTCCCCATCTCTACCCCTCTTCTCTTCCCTCCTCTCCCTCCATCTCTCCTCTCTCTCCCCATCTCTACCCCTCTTCTCTTCCCTCCTCTCCCCCATCTCTCCTCTCTCTCCCCATCTCTACCCCTCTTCTCTTCCCTTCTCTCCCTCCATCTCTCCTCTCTCTCCCCATCTCTACCCCTCTTCTCTTCCCTCCTCTCCCCCATCTCTCCTCTCTCTCCCCATCTCTACCCCTCTTCTCTTCCCTTCTCTCCCTCCATCTCTCCTCTCTCTCCCCATCTCTACCCCTCTTCTCTTCCCTCCTCTCCCCCATCTCTCCTCTCTCTCCCCATCTCTACCCCTCTTCTCTTCCCTTCTCTCCCTCCATCTCTCCTCTCTCTCCCCATCTCTACCCCTCTTCTCTTCCCTTCTCTCCCTCCATCTCTCCTCTCTCTCCCCATCTCTACCCCTCTTCTCTTCCCTCCTCTCCCCCATCTCTCCTCTCTCTCCCCATCTCTATCCCTCTTCTCTTCCCTTCTCTCCCTCCATCTCTCCTCTCTCTCCCCATCTCTACCCCTCTTCTCTTCCCTTCTCTCCCTCCATCTCTCCTCTCTCTCCCCATCTCTACCCCTCTTCTCTTCCCTCCTCTCCCCCATCTCTCCTCTCTCTCCCCATCTCTACCCCTCTTCTCTTCCCTTCTCTCCCTCCATCTCTCCTCTCTCTCCCCATCTCTACCCCTCTTCTCTTCCCTTCTCTCCCTCCATCTCTCCTCTCTCTCCCCATCTCTACCCCTCTTCTCTTCCCTCCTCTCCCCCATCTCTCCTCTCTCTCCCCATCTCTATCCCTCTTCTCTTCCGTCCTCTCCCTCCATCTCTCTCCTTTCTCCCTCTATCTCTCTCCTCTCTCCCCATCTCTACCCCTCTTCTCTTCCCTCCTCTCCCTCCATCTCTCTCCTCTCTCTCCCCATCTCTACCCCTCGTCTCTTCCCTCCTCTCCCCCCATCTCTCTCCTTTCTCCCTCTATCTCTCTCCTCTCTCTCCCCATCTCTACCCCTCTTCTCTTCCCTTCTCTCTCTCCATCTCTCCTCTCCCTCCCCATCTCTACCCCTCTTCTCTTGCTCATCACCTCCTCTCTCCCCCTTCCCTGTCTCCCCCTCCCCCTGGTCTTTTGTCTGCAATAATAACAGCACATTGCCCTAACAGCGGCCTGGGTCATAAATGACCCTGACATGTTAAAGACCCCGGTCAGTGAAAACATGACCCTTCCCACCCCTCATCCACCCCTTTACATGCACGCACGTACACACTCCTTCACTCGCTCACTCACTCACACATGTGGACACACATACAAGCTCACACATGCATGAACATTCACACACACAAACACACGCGTAGACTGACCAGGCATGGTCTTTGCAGCATAGAGGGATCAGAGGTTAGGGGTCATGGGTGAGGGGTTGGAGGTTAAACTTAAAAGATGCCCATCCATATTTTTTCCTGACATTTGAGTGGTTCTCCAGGGTTCAGCAGTATATTGTTTTACAATATATGTCAAGAATAAATACTGTATGTCAAACATTATCCAACATTTATGAGCCCATGTAGGAATGAAACTCGGTAGTCTGATGTTACAAGCACCATGATCCAACCAACTGGCCAATCAGAACCACATTGTTTTACCTCTTGTAATGTGTTGTGTGTGATCAGTAGAAAGCCCCTCTACAGTGAACCATAGCATCTATAATATCACCGTTGCTCTCTCTGACTAATCTGGTGAAATATGAAACGAAAGATGATGAATTCTTGGAATGCCGTGCCTCTCTCTGTGTTCTATAAATGCTGAGGACCAAAGAGGGATGCTGCTTTCTGATGTCTCTGGTCTCTGAATGAAGCTGAAGTCGCTCTCCCTAAATAACCGTGGAATAAATAGCCACAGAAATGTATTTGGGTACAGACAAAAGTCCTCTCAGATCACTGTGTGTGTGTGTGTGTGTGTGTGTGTGTGTGTGTGTGTGTGTGTGTGTGTGTGTGTGTGTGTGTGTGTGTGTGTGTGTGTGTGTGTGTGTGTGTGTGTGTGTGTGTGTGTGTGTGTGTGTGTGTGTGTGTGTGTGTGTGTGTTCGCCTGTAATTGAATTATGACAGATGTTGTGTAATCTACCAGAGGCAAAGCCTCAGTATCTTGTAAGGATGGAGAGACAATCGGATGGGAGGGCAGGAGAGAACTGGGGAGGGACGAGAAGAGGAGGGTGGAAAAGAAGAGTGGAGTAATGATTGGAGGAATGAGCAGAGGGAACTAAGACAGACTAGTTGTTTTGAAGGAAAGCAGATGATTTGATGGCACCATTAGAGGACTACAGAGGGAATAGACAGAGAAACCCCCCCCCCCTTCACCCACCTCCTTACCCTGACCCTCACCCACAAAAGTCAGTCTGCTCCACTCCCTCATCGTCTTCCACCCCCCTGCCCAGTCACCTCCTCACCCCTCTCACCCACTCTGCTCTGCCTCTTGAGACAGAGCGCTGCATGGGCATCAAACAGACATGGTGCCCCCTTGTCTTTTCAACACGTTTTGATGGTACACTCTTTTCCACACAAGTGGCACTGTGATTGCCTTTTATCTTCCATACAGAGACAGGGGGAGGGGTGGAGAGGGAGAGAGAGAGAGAGGAAGAGGGAGACAAATAAATATAGAGAGCGAGAAAGCGAGGGAGAGAGAGGGGTGGGGAAAGAGATAGAGGGAGAGAGAAATAGAAAGATGGAAGAAAGAGGAGAGAGAGAGAGAGAGAGAGAGAGAGAGAGGGAGGTAATGAATAATCAGGCTAACCAAAGATTACTCCACCCATAAGACCCATTTCAGACTATTCCCACCTCTGTCTTTCCTTCCTTCCTTCCTTCCTTCCTTCCTTCCTTCCTTCCTTCCTTCCTTCCTTCCTTCCTTCCTTCCTTCCTTCCTTCCTTCCTTCCTTCCTTCCTTCCTTCCTTCCTTCCTTCCTTCCTTCCTTCCTTCCTTGCTTCCTTGCTTACTTCCTTCCGTCTCTCTCTGTGTGTTTATGTGAGCGGCATCCTCCTGTGTTGGCAGAGGATCACACAGTGTTAATTCAGTTGTTATCCGTATTTGAAAATGGAGCTGCCTGTGTTTGTGTGTGGTTGTATCTCTACAGTTGTGTGAGAGCGTGTGTGTGTGCACATAAGTGCATTCCTGTGTGTGTGTGTGTGTTTGTGTGTTTATGTGTGTCTGTCTGTGTGTGTGCGCGCGTATGCGCGTGTTTGGCATCAGAGAGGAGCGTTGCTGTGGGAGCAGGCTGGTTAGAGGAGGAATGTGATTGGTGGGGACAGTGGGCCAAAGGCCGCCCAGGCTACTGACTGACTGCCACTTGGTACCCTGCCCTCCCTGGCTTAACACAGGCCAACAATGCAGAGACACAGCCTCTATTCCTCTCTCTCCCTCTGTCTGTCTCTTTCTCTCTTTCTCTCTTTCACTCTCTCTGTCTGTTTCTCTCTGTTTCTCTCTCTCTCTCACTCTCTCTCTTTCTCTCTCTCTCTCTCCCTCTCTGTCTTTCTCTCTCTCTCTCTCTCTCTCTCTCTCTCTCTCTCTCTCTCTCTCTCTCTCTCTCTCTCTCTCTCTCTCTCTCTCTCTCTTCTCCCCTCTCATCCATGGTGGTGGCAGATAGCCTAGCGGTTCACAACGTTGGATCAGTAAACAAAAGGTTTCTGGTTTGAATCCCTGAGCCGGGCTAGGTGATACATTTGTTGACCTGCCCTACTTAACCCTTATTGCTTCTGTGAGTTGCTCTGGATAAGAGTGTCTGCTAAATGACTAAAACTTATTCAGCTTCCTACTTATTAGTCAGTTGTCCGTTTTGAAAGACAAAGAGCCTTTCTTGAGGATCAGAGAGCATCATTACTGGATGATCTAGTCTGGCTGAGGACAGCTATTTCACCCAATAGCTCTGTGTTTTTTGTTTGTGTTTTGTTTTGGAGTGTGTGTGTGTGTGCGTGCGTGCGTGTGTGTGTGTGCGTGCGTGTGTGTGTGTGTGTGTGTGTGTGTGTGTGTGTGTGTGTGTGTGTGTGTGTGTGTGTGTGTGTGTGTGTGTGTGTGTGTGTGTGTGTGTGTGTGTGTGTGTGTGTGTGTGTGTGTGTGTGTGTGTGTGTGTGTGTGTGTGTGAGACATCCTTGAAAAGCTGGAGTTCGATGTGGATATGTTTACCTCGTTATTCACTTTCAAGAGCGACAGTATCAGCTTTTTACCAGAGAGAGAAAGACTGAAAGCCAGAGAGCTAAAAGAGAGAAAGAGAGAAATACAGAAAGGATCGTGTGAGAGAGAAAGCGACAGAAAAAATAAAGAACAATATTGAGAGCGAGCAAGCCCAGTCAGAGTTGATTAATCCAACAGAGCCTCTTAGCTCCTCATCAATAGGCATTGTTTAAAGATGGCTGCCTCTCCAAGGCCCGTCCTGTGGGCCGTGGCTAATGCTAAAGCGCTAGCTAATACCAGAATAATACTCTGAGGAAACACATCTAACCCAGGGATACACCACGAGATTATGGACGGGAGAGGATTCTCCTCACACAATACACACACACATTCACACAGAGTGCTGAACACACACACAGGGGCATGTTTCTAAGAGAGAACGGCTGATTGGGTTGGGTTGGATTGAGTGGTTTATAGGTTGAGACTGTGTGTAGGTCTGTTTGGAGTACAATTGAATGTTCGCTAAATGGATAGCAACTTTTGTCGAGTCCGAGACCTCAGAAAAGCTTACGGTTTGAACACATGGAAGCCACCGCGGACATTGTTTCGTCCAAAAACATCACAGCCATTAGCTGCCTGGGGCTGGTCTATCAGACAGTGTACTCATGCGTGGGTGCATCCCTCTCTACCTCCCTCTCTAAATCCCTCTCTACCTCCCTCTCAACCTCCCCCTCTACATCCCTCCCTACCTCCCTCTCTACCTCCCTCTCTACCTCCCTCTCTACATCCCTCTCTACCTCCCTCTCTAAATCCCTCTCTACCTCCCTCTCTACCTCCCTCTCTACCTCCCTCTCTACTTCCCTCTCTAAATCCCTCTCTACCTCCCTCTCTACCTCCCTCTCTACCTCCCTCTCTACCTCCCACTCTACCTCCCTCTCTACCTCCCTCTCTACCTCCCATTCTACCTCCCTCTCTACCTCCCACTCTACCTCTCTCTCTACCTCCCTCTCTACCTCCCACTCTACCTCCCTCTCTACCTCCCACTCTACCTCTCTCTCTACATCCCTCTCTACATCCCTCTCTAAATCCCTCTCTACCTCCCTCTCTACATCCCTTTCTACCTCCCTCTCTACCTCCCTCTCTAAATCCCTCTCTACCTCCCACTCTACCTCCCACTCTACATCCCTCTCTAAATCCCTCTCTACCTCCCTCTCTACCTCCCTCTCTACCTCCCACTCTACCTCCCTCTCTACCTCCCACTCTACCTCCCTCTCTACATCCCTCTCTACATCCCTCTCTACCTCCCACTCTACCTCCCACTCTACCTCCCTCTCTACCTCCCACTCTACCTCCCTCTCTACATCCCTCTCTACCTCCCTCTCTACCTCCCACTCTACCTCTCTCTCTACCTCCCTCTCTACCTCCCACTCTACCTCCCTCTCTACATCCCTCTCTACATCCCTCTCTACCTCCCACTCTACCTCCCACTCTACCTCCCTCTCTAAATCCCTCTTTACCTCCCACTCTACCTCCCTTTCTACCTCCGTCGCTATATCCCTCTCCAGCTCCTACTCTACCTCCCTCTTTCTACTCCCACTCTACCTCCTTCTCTACCTCCCTCTCTACCTCCCTCTCTAAATCCCTCTCTACATCTCTCTCTACCTCCCACTCTACCTCCCTCTCTACCTCCCACTCTACTTCCCTCTCTACCTCCCTCTCTAAATCCCTCTCTACATCCCTCTCAAAGTCCCTCTCTACCTCCCTCTCTACATCCCTCTCTACCACCCTCTCTACCTCCCTCTCTAAATCCCTCTCTACATCCCTCTCCAAATCCCTCTCTACCTCCCTCTCTACCTCCCTCTCTTCATCCCTCTCTACCTCCCTCTCTACATCCCTTTCTACCTCCCTCTCTACCTCCCTCTCTACAGCACTCTCTACCTCCCTCTCTATAATCCTCTCTTCCTCCCTCTCTACATCCCTTCCTACCTCACTCTCTACCTCCCTCTTTACATCCCTCTCTACCTCCCTCTCTAAATCCCTCTCTACATCCCTCTCTATATCCCTCTCTACCTCCCTCTCTACCTCCCTCTCTAAATCCCTCTCTACATCCCTCTCTAAATCCCTCTCTACCTCCCTCTTTTCCTCCCTCTCAACATCCCTCTCTACATCCCTCTCTACCTCCCTCTCTACATCCCTCTCTACCTCCCTCTCTACATTCTCTCCCTACCCTTCTCTTCGTCTCTTCATTCATTTAGCCACTACATCCCCCTATTTTTCATCCCTCATATATTTCCCCTTATACCCCTCTTTTTCTATCTCTTCCTTCTGTCATGCCTCCCCCCCCCCACCACCCACCCCCCTCCTCCTTCCCGTAGTGTTCTCAGTGAGGTGACAGCAGGCTGTTTTTCCTTTGTTACAGAGCAGCTTAGACAGTCTCTTCTGCGCTGACAGGTAAAACACTTTCAAGAGGCAGAAAAGAATGAGCATGATGGAATCCCCATGGGAGAGGGGAAGAGAGGGAAGAGAAAGGAGGGATGAAGGATAGGAGTGATAGAGTGAAAGGATCGATTGAGGAGGAGAGGGATGGAAGAAAAGGGGGATGAACCAAAGATCATAGAAAGAGGTAAAGGAAGAAAGGGATGTGGGAATGAAGAGAGGGAGGGAGGAGAAGGATGAGGGGGTAGATAGTAAAAGCCTGTGACCCTGGTGAAGTCCTCCTGACTGTGTACTGATGTGTGAAACCTGAGCACACACAGCATTAATACGCCTCACTTGTTAAACACAGCAGAGCCTTGACACAGGGTGAGGCATCACACACACACACACCACAGTTTAAACACACACGCTGGAACTTAAAGACACACACACACCCCAGTTTAAACACACACGCTGGAACTTAAAGACACACACAGTCTGCTAGTACATTAATTGAGGGGTGAAAGGTTGTTTGGTCAGCCTAGAGAGACCAGCCCTTTTAGGCCTGTATGCATTTCTATGTGTGTATGTGTGTGGGGGGGTTCTTTCGTGGTACATGGTGTTGTGGTATGTTTTTCAGACCATGCCTAAGGCTGTTTATACATCTTTCTCTCCCATAGGGCAGCGCACAATTGTCCCAGTGTCCTGAGAGTTTGGCCATGGGGCTTTACTTGGCTCATCAATCTCTAGTGACTCTTTTGTGGCTGACTTTGGTCGTCAGTTGAACGGTGTTCGTTCGACACATTGGTGCAGCTGGCTTCCGGATTTAGCGAGCTGGTGTTAAGAAGCGCGGCTTGGTGGGTCATGTTTTGGAGGACGCATTGCTCGACCTTTGCTTCTCCCGAGCCCGTTGGGGAGTTGCTGCAATGAGACAAGATCGTAATCAAAATGGGGTCAAAAAATAATGTGTGTATATGTGTTAAGGTGTCAGTGTGTATGTGTGTTAAGGTGTCAGTGTGGAGGTGTGTTAAGATGTCAGTGTGTATATGTGTTAAGGTGTCAGTGTGTATGTGTGTTAAGGTGTCAGTGTGTAGGTGTGTTAAGGTGTCAGTGTGTAGGTGTGTTAAGGTGTCAGTGTGTATATGTGTTAAGGTGTCAGTGTGTATGTGTGTTAAGGTGTCAGTGTGTATGTGTGTTAAGGTGTCAGTGTGTATATGTGTATGTGTGTTAAAGGTATCAGTGTGTAGGTGTGTTAAGGTGTCAGTCTGTATGTGTGTTAAGGTGTCAGTGTGTAGGTGTGTTAATGTGTCAGTGTGTAGGTGTGTTAAGGTGTCAGTGTGTATGTGTGTTAAGGTGTCAGTTTGTAGGTGTTAAGGTGTCAGTGTGTATGTGTGTTAAGGTGTCAGTGTGTATGTGTGTTAAGGTGTCAGTGTGTATGTGTGTTAAGGTGTCAGTGTGTAGGTGTGTTAAGGTGTCAGTGTGTATATGTGTTAAGGTGTCAGTGTGTAGGTGTGTTAAGGTGTCAGTGTGTAGGTGTGTTAAGGTGTCAGTGTGTATATGTGTTAAGGTGTCAGTGTGTATGTGTGTATGTGTGTTAAAGGTATCAGTGTGTAGGTGTGTTAATGTGTCAGTGTGTAGGTGTGTTAAGGTGTCAGTGTGTATGTGTGTTAAGGTGTCAGTTTGTAGGTGTTAAGGTGTCAGTGTGTATGTGTGTTAAGGTGTCAGTGTGTAGGTGTTTTAAGGTGTCAGTGTGTAGGTGTTTTAAGGTGTCAGTGTGTAGGTGTGTTAAGGTGTCAGTGTGTATATGTGTTAAGGTGTCAGTCTGTATGTGTGTTAAGGTGTCAGTGTGTATGTGTGTTAAGGTGTCAGTGTGTATATGTGTTAAGGTGTCAGTGTGTAGGTGTTTTAAGGTGTCAGTGTGTAGGTGTGTTAAGGTGTCAGTGTGTAGTAGGTGTGTTAAGGTGTCAGTGTGTATATGTGTTAAGGTGTCAGTGTGTATGTGTGTTAAGGTGTCAGTGTGTATATGTGTTAAGGTGTCAGTGTGTATGTGTGTATGTGTGTTAAGGTGTCAGTGTGTATGTGTGTTAAGGTGTCAGTGTGTATGTGTGTTAAGGTGTCAGTGTGTATGTGTGTTAAGGTGTCAGTGTGTAGGTGTGTTAAGGTGTCAGTGTGTATGTGTGTTAAGGTGTCAGTGTGTATGTGTGTTAAGGTGTCAGTGTGTAGGTATGTTAAGGTGTTGGCATGCTTCAGTCCGGCTGGTGACTAGCCAACGCAGATAGGTGTGTTAAGGTGTCAGTGTGTATATGTGTTAAGGTGTCAGTCTGTATGTGTGTTAAGGTGTCAGTGTGTATGTGTGTTAAGGTGTCAGTGTGTATATGTGTTAAGGTGTCAGTGTGTAGGTGTTTTAAGGTGTCAGTGTGTAGGTGTGTTAAGGTGTCAGTGTGTATATGTGTTAAGGTGTCAGTGTGTAGGTGTGTTAAGGTGTCAGTGTGTATATGTGTTAAGGTGTCAGTGTGTATGTGTGTTAAGGTGTCAGTGTGTATATGTGTTAAGGTGTCAGTGTGTATGTGTGTTAAGGTGTCAGTGTGTATGTGTGTTAAGGTGTCAGTGTGTATGTGTGTTAAGGTGTCAGTGTGTATGTGTGTTAAGGTGTCAGTGTGTAGGTGTGTTAAGGTGTCAGTGTGTATGTGTGTTAAGGTGTCAGTGTGTAGGTGTGTTAAGGTGTCAGCATGCTTCAGTCCGGCTGGCGGCTAGCCAACGTAGGTAGGTGTGTTAAGGTGTCAGTGTGTAGGTGTGTTAAGGTGTCGGCATGCTTCAGTCCAGCTGGCGGCTAGCCAACGCAGGTAGGTGTGTTAAGGTGTCAGTGTGTAGGTGTGCTCACATGCTCTCTTAACCTGTTGCGACGAGCAATCCCGTATCCGGGATCCTATTTATAGCCTCAAGCTCATTACCATAACGCAACGTTAACTATTCATGAAAATCGCAAATGAAATGAAATAAATATATTAGCTCTCAAGCTTTGCCTTTTGTTAACAACACTGCCATCTCAGATTTTCAAAATATGCTTTTGAACCATAGCTAAACAAGCATTTGTGTAGGAGTATTGATAACCTAGCATAGCATTTAACCTTAGCATTCAGCATGCAACATTTTCACAAAAACAAGAAAAGCATTCAAATAAAATAATTTACCTTTGAAGAACTTCAGATGTTTTCAATTAGGAGACTCAGTTAGATAGCAAATGTTCAGTTTTTCCAAAAATATTATTTGTGTAGGACAAATCGCTCCATTTTGTTCATCACGTTTGGGTAAGAAAAAACCCGAAAATTAAGTCATTACAACGCAAACTTTTTTCCAAATTAACTCCATAATATCGACAGAAACATGGCAAATGTTGTTTAGAATCAATCCTCAAGGTGTTTTTCACATATCTATCGACGATAAATCATTCGTGGCAGTTTGGTTTCTCGAAAATGGAACATGCATGGACCTGGAGATTACGCAATAATTTCGACGGAGGACACCGGGCGGACACCTGGTAAATGTAGTCTCTTATGGTCAATCTTCCAATGATATGCCTACAAATACGTCACAATGCTGCAGACACCTTGGGGAAATGACAGAAAGTGCAGGCTCATTCCTGGCGCATTCACAGCCATATAAGGAGACATTGGAACACAGGGCATTCAAACTCTGGATCATTTCCTGTATGAAATTTCATCTTGGTTTCGCCTGTAGCATTAGTTCTGGGGCACTCACATAAAATATTTTTTATTTGCAGTTTTGGAAACGTCAAGAGTTTTTTCTTTCCAAAGCTGTCAATTACATGCATAGTCGAGCATCTTTTCCTGACAAAATATCTTGTTTAAAAGGGGAACGTTTTTTATCCAAAAATTAAAAGACCGTCCCCTATCTCGAAGAAGTTAAAAGACAGCTTTGAAAATGAGAAAAAGCGGCAATAGTATCAATTGCATGAAAATGAGTCGTCTCTCGTTGAATGGCAACAACAACTTTATTGAAGAATCCTGACTGTTGACCAACCATCGACGAAGGGGCGTAGACTTCGGCTTGTGTCCCCGAACAGCTGAGGAAACCCTTACCGAAGTCCAAAACTAACAACAAAGTCACAAAATTACCTTTTAATATATGCACAACTCTTCCCAACTGTTGCGTCTGGGAAGCATGTGGACGCCTTTAGTGTGTGTTCCCCTTTAATCAGTGTTCTCCTGCTGTGTCTGCTCTATGTGTTCTCACACCTCGTTTGCATACTGTATGCATACTCCCAGGCACACACACACACACACACACACACACACACACACACACACACACACACACACACACACACACACACACACACACACACACACACACACACACACACACACACAACTACATTTGTCAATCAAATGAGCAGGGCACACACACACATACATTTGTTAATCAAATGAGCAGGCCCTCCTTCTTTTTTTCTCTCCAGTTCTATCCTCCTCCTCTCCCTTCTCTCTTTCTAACAAAATAAGTCTGCGAAACAACAGAGATTTGATCCGTTTGATATTTACAATACACCAGATAAAGGATTCAGGTAAGAACAGAGAGAAGGAGACTGATTGAAGCGACTATGCTTGTGTGTGCGTGTCTGTGCTCGTTTTAAAGCAGACAGGTGTGCCACAAGGCATTGTGGGAGGTAGACGATATGATGGCATGTCAACCTGTCAGCTTTGTCTACATCCCCCATCTGGATCCCCTGTGTGTGTGTGTGTGTGTGTGTGTGTGTGTGTGTGTGTGTGTGTGTGTGTGTGTGTGTGTGTGTGTGTGTGTGTGTGTGTGTGTGTGTGTGTGTGTGTGTGTGTGTGTGTGTGTGTGTGTGTGTGTGTGTGTGTGTGTGTGTGTGTGTGTGTGTGTGTGTGTGTGTGTGTGTGTGTGTGTGTATATGTGTGTGTGTGTCTATTTGCATTTATTGTAGGGAGTATATAGAGTTGATGTCTGTGTGACTCTGTTCCTGCGAGTGTGTGTGCTTGCGTGCCTGTGTGCCTGCACTGTAAAAAGTAATTTGTTCTGTTAACTACATTTTTGGTGGCCACCTGTTGCCTAGAATCATTTGAGTAGCCCAACTCCAAGCATTTCAATGACTCCACCGCCCATGTGGTTGTCTTTTTAAGTTGTAAATACTTAACTGTTTTGTGTTTTGTTAACTTTCTGACACTAAATTGCATTATGTATTCTGAACTATTAATTATTGAAGTTACTTGAACATGAATATGTGTTGTAGTGAACATCAACATTTAAAGTCCCTTCTACTTAAATGATTAACCTTCAGTAAAAAATAAATAAAGTGTAAGTAGTAAGTAGTTCTGATTAGTCATTTTCATTGGTTGTGTCTTAATGTTTAACATTATTTTATGTATTTGATTATTTGTCATTGTAACCCACCTTAGCAGTCATTGTTGAGCACAGTGCTCATTCCTCTGGCAGCAACTGGAGGTGGAGTTGTAACCAGTCATTGTTGAGCACAGTGCTCATTCCTCTGGCAGCAACTGGAGGTGGAGTTGTAACCAGTCATTGTTGAGAACAGTGCTCATTCCTCTAGCAGTAACTGGAGGTAGAGCTGTAACTAGTCATTGTTGAGCACAGTGCTCATTCCTCTAGCAGTAACTGGAGGTAGAGCTGTAACTAGTCGTTGTTGAGCACAGTGCTCATTCCTCTAGCAGTAACTGGGGGTAGAGCTGTAACTAGTCATTGTTGAGCACAGTGCTCATTCCTCTAGCAGTAACTGGAGGTAGAGCTGTAACTAGTCATTGTTGAGCACAGTGCTCATTCCTCTAGCAGTAACTGGAGGTAGAGCTGTAACTAGTCATTGTTGAGCACAGTGCTCATTCCTCTAGCAGTAACTGGAGATAGAGCTGTAACTAGTCGTTGTTGAGCACAGTGCTCATTCCTCTAGCAGTAACTGGAGGTAGAGCTGTAACTAGTCGTTGTTGAGCACAGTGCTCATTCCTCTAGCAGTAACTGGAGGTAGAGCTGCAACCAGGCGTTGTTGAGCACAGTGCTCATTCCTCTAGCAGTAACTGGAGGTAGAGCTGTAACTAGTCATTGTTGAGCACAGTGCTCATTCCTCTAGCAGTAACTGGAGGTAGAGCTGCAACCAGGCGTTGTTGAGCACAGTGCTCATCCCTCTAGCAGCAACTGGAGATAGAGCTGTAACTAGTCATTGTTGAGCACTGCTCATTCCTCTAGCAGGAACTGGAGGTAGAGCTGTAACTAGTCATTGATGAGCACAGTGCTCATTCCTCTAGCAGTAACTGGAGGCAGAGCTGCAACCAGGCGTTGTTGAGCACAGTGCTCATTCCTCTAGCAGCAACTGGAGATAGAGCTGTAACTAGTCATTGTTGAGCACTGCTCATTCCTCTAGCAGGAACTGGAGGTAGAGCTGTAACTAGTCATTGTTGAGCACTGCTCATTCCTCTAGCAGGAACTGGAGGTAGAGCTGTAACTAGTCATTGTTGAGCACAGTGCTCATTCCTCTAGCAGTAACTGGGGGTAGAGCTGTAACTAGTCATTGTTGAGCACAGTGCTCATTCCTCTAGCAGTAACTGGAGGTAGAGCTGTAACTAGTCATTGTTGAGCACTGCTCATTCCTCTAGCAGGAACTGGAGGTAGAGCTGTAACTAGTCATTGTTGAGCACAGTGCTCATTCCTCTAGCAGTAACTGGGGGTAGAGTTGTAACTAGTCATTGTTGAGCACAATGCTCATTCCTCTAGCAGTAACTGGGGGTAGAGCTGTAACTAGTCATTGTTGAGCACAGTGCTCATTCCTCTAGCAGTAACTGGAGGTAGAGCTGTAACTAGTCATTGTTGAGCACAGTGCTCATTCCTCTAGCAGTAACTGGAGGTAGAGCTGTAACTAGTCATTGTTGAGGACTGCTCATTCCTCTAGCAGGAACTGGAGGTAGAGCTGTAACTAGTCATTGTTGAGCACAGTGCTCATTCCTCTAGCAGTAACTGGGGGTAGAGCTGTAACTAGTCATTGTTGAGCACAGTGCTCATTCCTCTAGCAGTAACTAGGGGTAGAGCTGTAACTAGTCATTGTTGAGCACAGTGCTCATTCCTCTAGCAGGAACTGGAGGTAGAGCTGTAACTAGTCATTGTTGAGCACAGTGCTCATTCCTCTAGCAGTAACTGGGGGTAGAGCTGTAACTAGTCATTGTTGAGCACAGTGCTCATTCCTCTAGCAGTAACTGGAGGTAGAGCTGCAACCAGGCGTTGTTGAGCACAGTGCTCATTCCTCTAGCAGTAACTGGGGGTAGAGCTGTAACTAGTCATTGTTGAGCACAGTGCTCATTCCTCTAGCAGTAACTGGAGGTAGAGCTGCAACCAGGCGTTGTTGAGCACAGTGCTCATTCCTCTAGCAGTAACTGGAGGTGAATCTGTAAGCATCACAGGAAGCTGCATTATCCTCTGTCATTAAGAGTGGTGTACATGACCTTGTTGATGGTGGGAATGGCTTGTCTTGTTATTGAACGTGAATTTGCCCGACCCGGTTTTGATATCCGTTCATCATGATCATTTACACCTCATAGCACTACTATCTGCTTAGTACTATTTTAGAGATACAAGTTTCTTTATTCAAACATGCATACAACTTTGTGTAAAAACAGAGCCACTATGTAATATATAATAATAATAATAATATATGCCATTTAGCAGACGCTTTTATCCAAAGCGACTTACAGTCATGTGTGCATACATTCTACGTATGGGTGGTCCCGGGAATCGAACCCACTACCCTGGCGTTACAAGCGCCATGCTCTACCAACTGAGCTACAGAAGGACCATATGTACAACGTAATAAATCTATATCTGCACAACACAGATACAGTGGGGCAAAAAAGTATTTAGTCAGCCACCAATTGTGCAAGTTCTCCCACTTAAAAAGATGAGAGAGGCCTGTAATTTTCATCATAGGTACACTTTAACTATGACAGACGAAATTAGAAAATCACATTGTAGGATTTTAAATTAATTAATTTGCAAATTATGGGGGAAAATAAGTATTTGGTCAATAACAAAAGTTATCTCAATACTTTGTTATATACCCTTTGTTGGCAATAACAGAGGTCAAACGTTTTCTGTAAGTCTTCACAAGGTGTTCACACACTGTTGCTGGTATTTTGGCCCACTCCTCTAGAGCAGTGATGTTTTGGGGCTGTTGCTGGGCAACACAGACTTTCAACTCCCTCCAAAGATTTTCTATGGAGTTGAGATCTGGAGACTGGCTAGGCCACTCCAGGACCTTGAAATGCTTCTTACAAAGCCACTCCTTCGTTGCCCAGGCGGTGTGTTTGGGATCATTGTCATGCTGAAAGACCCAGCCACGTTTCATCTTCAATGCCCTTGCTGATGGAAGGAGGTTTTCACTCAAAATCTCACGATATATGGCCCCATTCATTCTTTCCTTTACACAGATCAGTCGTCCTGGTCCCTTTGCAGAAAAACAGCCCCAAAGGATGATGTTTCCACCCCCATGCTTCACAGTAGGTATGGTGTTCTTTGGATGCAACTCAGCATTCTTTGTCCTCCAAACACGACGAGTTGAGTTTTTACCAAAAAGTTATATTTTGGTTTCATCTGACCATATGACATTCTCCCAATCTTCTTCTGGATCATTCAAATGCTCTCTAGCAAACATCAGAAGGGCCTGGACATGTACTGGTGCAGGTCTACAATTTTGTTTCTGGTGTCCTTTGACAGCTCTTTGGTCTTGGCCATAGTGGAGTTTGGAGTGTGACTGTTTGAGGTTGTGGACAGGTGTCTTTTATACTGATAACAAGTTCAAACAGGTGCCATTAACCTGTTGCGACGAGCCATCCCGGATCCGGGATCGTGAATACAGCCTCAAGCTCATTACCATAACGCAACGTTAACTATTCATGAAAATCGCAAATTAAATGAAATCAATATGCTAGCTCTCAAGCTTAGATTTTTGTTAACAACACTGTCATCTCAGATTTTCAAAATATGCTTCTCAACCATAGCAAAACAAGCATTTGTGTAACAGTATTGATAGCTAGCGTAGCATTTAGTGTAGCATTTAGCGTTAGCATTCAGCAGGCAACATTTTCACAAAAAACAGAAAAACATTCAAATAAAATAATTTACCTTTGAAGAACTTCAAATGTTTTCAATGAGACTCTCAGTTAGATAGCAAATGTTCAGTTTTTACAAAAAGATTCTTTGTGTTGACAAATCGCTCCGTTTTCTCCATCACGTTTGGGTAAGAAAAAAAACTAAAATTAAGTCATTAAAACGCAAACTTTTTTCCAAATTAACTCCATAATATCGACAGAAACATGGCAAACCGATGTTGAGAATCAATCCTCAAGGTGTTTTTCACATATCTATCGACGATAAATCCATCGTGGCAGTTGACTTTCTCTTCTGAAGAAATGGAATGCGCATGGACCTAGAGATTACGCAATAATTTCGACACAGGACACCGGGCGGACCCCTGGCAAATGTCGTCTCTTATGGCCAATCTTCCAATGATATGCCTACAAATACGTCACAATGCTGCATACATCTTGGACGAACGGCAGAGAGCTTCGGTTCATTCATCACACATTCACAGCCATATAAGGAGACGATGGGAAACAGAGCCTCAAAAATTCTGCTCATTTCCTGATTGAGGTTTCATCTTAGTTTCGCCTGTAGCATGAGTTCTGTGGCACTCACAGATCATATCTTTGCAGTTTTGAAAACGTCAGAGTGTTTTCTTTCCAAAGCTGCCAATTATATGCATAGTCGAGCATCTTTTTGTGACAAGATATTGCGCTTAAAACGGGCACGTTTTTTTATCCAATAATGACATAGCACCCCCATAGGTTGAAGAGGTTAATACAGATAATGAGTGGAGGACAGAGGAGCCTGTTAAAGAAGAAGTTACAGGTCTGTGAGAGCCAGGAATCTTGCTTGTTTGTAGGTGAACAAATACTTATTACATTACATTTTTTTACATTTAAAAAAAAAAATAAAAAAAAAATAAAAAACTTATTTTCCACCATAATTTGCAAATAAATTCATTAACCTCTTGGTCCTACCTGGCACGCAGGCGTCCCATCTAGAGCTCTGGAAATGCAAATGCGCTACGCTCAATGCTAATAGTATTAGTTAAAACTCAAACGTTCATTAAAATACACATGCAGGGTATTGAATTAAAGCTACACTCGTTGTGAATCCAGGCAACAAGTCAGATTTTTAAAATGCTTTTCGGCGAAAGCATGAGAAGCTATTATCTGATAGCATGTAACACCCCAAAAGACCCGCAGGGGACGTAAACAAAATAATTAGCATAGTCGTCGCTACACAAACCGCACAAATAAAATATAAAACATTCATTACCTTTGACCATCTTCTTTGTTGGCACTTCTAGATGTCCCATAATCACTATTGGGTCTTTTTTCTTCGATTAAATCGGTCCATATATAGCCTAGATATCGATCTATGAAGACTGTGTGATAAACGGAAAAAATAGCGTTTCATAACGTAACGTCATTTTTTAAAATTCAAAAAGTCGACGATAAACTTTCACAAAACACTTCGAAATACTTTTGTAATGCAACTTTAGGTATTAGTACACGTTAATAAGCGATACAATTCATCAGGAGGCGATGTCAATTCTATAGGTGTCTGTTTCTAAAAAATGTCTTGGAGAGAGCTCGACCAAAACATCCGGTCGGAGACCGGAGGGAATCGATTCCCTTGATTCGGTTAGACCAAGAATCAATTGTGAATCAAATGACAAGACTCTAGAGAACGTGTGGAAGCTGTAGGCACTGCAACCTCGGCCTCATTTAATTCGATTCACTTTGAACAATTCCTTGAAGTCGCGGATGGATATTTTTTTCCATTTTCAGTGATCAGATATTCCTGCACTTTTCGATGAAACGCATGTTCTGTTATAGTCACAGCCGTGATTTAACCAGTTTTATAAACGTCTGAGTGTTTTCTATCCACACATACTAATCATATGCAAATACTATATTCCTGGCCTGAGTAGCAGGGCACTGAAATGTTGCGCGATTTTTAACAGAATGTTCGAAAAAGTAGAGGGTCGACTTAAATCCTACAATGTGATTTTCTGGATTTTTTTTCTTCTCATTTTGTCTGTCATAGTTGAAGTGTACCTATGATGAAAATTACAGTCCTCTCTCATCTTTTTAAGTGGGAGAACTTGCACAATTGGTGGCTGACTAAATACTTTTTTGCCCCACTGTAAATTAAATGTTTTCTACTCATATATCAATGTCTGACTACTACTTTATTATTTTAAGTAAAGACATATTTAATAAATGTTAGATTGACATCCAAATATGAAATGATCATAGCTTGAAAAACGTTTTGTCTGCAGAACACAAATAAATAAAGTAATATTTACTCAATAACCATATATTTGTTAACAGTACTCAAAAACATTAAAGGAGCAGTTCACTATTTTACAACTTGATGTTAGTTGGTTCTTCACGCTGAAAGTAGTCTATGGGCTGAGAGAAACTGTAGTCCAGTGGTCTGGTTTCTTCCCTTATCCACTACAAACTTCAGTTAACCTTAGCCACCACTAGCTAACAATCAGTGGAGGTGATGGGGGCAGTGAACATGTTTAAAATATAATGTCCAAATCACCTGATACCAATTCAAATCAACCCCATATAAGACTACTTCCAGGGTGAGCAACCATCTAACATCAAGTTGTAAAATAGTGTACTCATTTAAGTGATAAGAAATCTGACTTTTTTCAGTGTGTGTCTTTTCATGATGTTGTCAGCCATCACTCAGTCTGCCAGTCAATAGGTTAAGCAGGTCGAACACTCTACATCTCCTCTCTGCATTGATGACCATGCCATGCACAAAAGACACACACACACACGCCATGCACAAAACACACACACACACACGCACACACGCACACAAACACACACACACACACATACACACACACACACAGACACACATACACACACACACACACACATGCTCAGAAGCTCAAGGCTGGTGTCAATGACGAATGTGTGACAGGGACAGTGTCAGAGACAGAGTGTTTGATGGTGTGTGTGTAGAGATCTGCCATTGAGAAGTGTGTGTGTGGTCGGTGTGTGAGATTGAGTGTGATGTGAGTGAGTGATGGTCTGGACAGGTGTATGTATGCCATTTGGTTTGATGTGTATGATAGTATGATAGTTCATTCAATAATGACACCAGCTACTGTGAATATAGATATGCTGTATTTTTGTCTGATGCACATTTATACACACTCTCCAACATTGTGCTCAAACCTAAACTTGCAAATACAGATATTCTATTCTAGATCCTAACCAGGTTTTCTCCTCTTCTCCCATGTCTGTCCATCACCCTGCCCTCCTCACCAACTGATCTATCTACTCTACGTCACTCCTCAGGTAAGTGTCTTCAAATCACCTCCTCTTTACTATCTGAATGTCTGTGAGAGAGGACGTGCCTTGAATATGATTCATATCCTAGTGATGAAGAGTGTTGATGTATGTGCTGCTGTATTCTTCTGGTAATATCTAAGTGTAAAATGATGCGATTTCACTTTGACAGTGTTCACAGCATTCAGCTATTGAACGTCTTACCTTTAGCTATTTCTCTGACCTTCTGGACGGCCTACGTGGTCTGTAGTTGAATTGGTGTTCAGGTGACAGTTCAGTTATGCGGTGTTAGAATAATATTTGTAAACAAATGAATGAATAGATATGAATTAGCAGGCCAGCAGTGTGTGTGATTGACTGGCTACACAGTGGTGTTGATTCTACTGGAGGACACAGTATTCTGAAAGAAATGATTCTGTCATTAGGCTCATATTGATGTCTTTGAGCGTATACACACACACTGACACTCCTAGACCCTCTGTTGAAGTGAGCAGATCTGTGATCAGATGGAATTGTGTGTATTGATGACCCTGGAGAGGCCATGCTCTTGGACAGCGTTGCTAAGAAACAGAGTGTGAGTGAGAGTTGGTGAGGTGTGTGTGAAAGGGACTGTCTCCTCTATTAGAAACACTCAAAGCTGAAGAGAGAGCAGAGATCACACTGAGACCACACACTCAGTGGCATCTATGTCTGTCTGTGTTCCTGTTACTGTGTCCGTGTCAGTATATTCTGGGACAGTGTTTTGGGACAGTGTTTTGGAACAGTATTTTGGGACAGAGTCTTGGGACAGTGTTTTGGGACAGTGTCTCAGGACAGTGTTTTGGGACAGTGTTTTGGGACAGAGTCTTGGGACAGTGTTTTGGGACAGTGTCTTGGAACAGTGTTTGGGACAGTGTCTTGGGACAGTGTTTTGGAACAGTATTTTGGGACAGAGTCTTGGGACAGTGTCTTGGAACAGTGTTTGGGACAGTGTCTTGGGACAGTGTTTTGGAACAGTATTTTAGGACAGAGTCTTGGGACAGTGTTTTGGGACAGTGTCTCAGGACAGTGTTTTGGGACAGTGTTTTGGGACAGTGTTTTTGAACAGTATTTTGGGACAGAGTCTTGGGACAGTGGTCCTTCTGTAGCTCAGTTGGTAGAGCATGGCGCTTGTAACGCCAGGGTAGTGGGTTCGATCCCCGGGACCACCCATACGTAGAATGTATGCACACATGACTGTAAGTCGCTTTGGATAAAAGCGTCTGCTAAATGGCATATATTATTATATTATTATTATACAGTGTTTTGGGACAGTGTCTTGGAACAGTGTTTGGAACAGTGTTTGGGACAGTGTCTTGGGACAGTTTCTTGGGAAAGTGTTTTTGGACAGTGTTTTTTGACAGTGTTTTGGGACAGTTTCTTGGGACAGTGTTTTGGGACAGTGTCTTGGGACAGTGTTTTTGAACAGTGTTTTGGGACAGTGTTTTGGGACAGTGAATTGGGACAGTGTTTTGGGACAGTGTTTGGGACAGTGTTTTTGAACAGTGAATTGGGACAGTGTCTTGGGACAGTGTTTTTGAACAGTGTTTTGGAACAGTGTTTTGGGACAGAGTCTTGGGACAGTGTTTTGGGACAGTGTCTTGGAACAGTGTTTGGGACAGTGTCTTGGGACAGTGTTTTGGAACAGTATTTTGGGACAGAGTCTTGGGACAGTGTTTTGGGACAGTGTCTCAGGACAGTGTTTTGGGACAGTGTTTTGGAACAGTATTTTGGGACAGAGTTTTGGGACAGTGTTTTGGGACAGTGTCTTGGAACAGTGTTTGGAACAGTGTTTGGGACAGTGTCTTGGGACAGTTTCTTGGGAAAGTATTTTTGGACAGTGTTTTTTGACAGTGTTTTGGGACAGTGTCTTGGGACAGTGAATTGGGACAGTGTTTTGGGACAGTGTTTGGGACAGTGTTTTTGAACAGTGAATTGGGACAGTGTCTTGGGACAGTGTTTTTGAACAGTGTTTTGGAACAGTGTTTTGGGACAGAGTCTTGGGACAGTGTTTTGGGACAGTGTCTTGGAACAGTGTTTGGGACAGTGTCTTGGGACAGTGTTTTGGAACAGTTTCTTGAGAAAGTGTTTTTGGACAGTGTTTTGGGACAGTGTCTTGGGACAGTGTTTTGGGACAGTGTCTTGGGACAGTGTTTTTGAACAGTGTTTTGGGACAGTGTTTTGGGACAGTGAATTGGGACAGTGTTTTGGGACAGTGTTTTGGGACAGTGCTTGGGACAGTGTTTTGGGACAGTGTTTTGGGACAGTGTTTTTGGACAGTGTTTTTCACATTGGTTGGGTGAGTTTGTGGAGATTGATGTCGCTCTTCTCATTCTCTTCTATACGCCTGAGATAGGAACAGATTGCCAGTATGCTGTGTGTGTGTGTGTGTGTGTGTGTGTGTGTGTGTGTGTGTGTGTGTGTGTGTGTGTGTGTGTGTGTGTGTGCGTGCGTGCGTGCGTGCGTGCGTGCGGGTGCGTGTGTGTGTGTATGTATGTGTGTGTGTGTGTGTGTGTGTGTGTGTGTGTGTGTGTGCATGTGTGTGGGTGCGTGCGTGTGTGTGTGACCTGAGTGATCAGCTGGCCAGGGGACGGTGCTGTAATTGCAGGGTTATGGCTGCTGAGCCTGATAGCTAATGACATTTTTTTGCGAATGAATGATTTGAGCTGGGCTGTGATTAGCATACGGGGGGAGAAAGAGAGAAACACACACACTCCCTCACATATCGTTTCTCTCTAATCACCAGCAGGGTGAAGGGAGAGGTCTGGGAGAGGTCTGGTTGTGTGGAGGTGTGTGTAAGGGTATGAAGAGGTCTGGTTGTGTGGGAGTGTGTGTGTAAGGGTATGAAGAGGTCTGGGAGATTGACCTTAACCTCGCCCCAAAATGGTGTTGGGTACTGAGACAACAGCAGCCTACTGTAGCAGTGAGCAGTGCAGTTCATAGACAGGCTATTGCAGCTATCAATCGATGTGGTACATGTGCATTTTACACTGTTTTGGTATTTTATTCTCTCTCAAAAAGGTAATATCTCTATTACTCTATCTACTTCACCTCACCTCTCTCTCTCTTTCTCTCTCTCTCTCTCTCTCTCTCTCTCTCTCTCTCTCTCTCTACTTCACCTCACCTCTTTCTCTCTCTCTCCTTCATCTCACCTCTCTCTCTCTCTCTCTCTCTCTCTCTCTCTCTCTCTCTCTCTCTCTACTTCCCCTCACCTCTCTCTCTCTCTCTCTCCTTCACCTCACCTCTCTCTCTCTCTCTTTCTCTCTCTCTCTACTTCACCTCACCTCTCTCTCTCTCTCTACTTCACCTCACCTCTCTCTCTCTCTCTCTCTCGACTTCACCTCACCTCTCTCGCTCTGTCTCTCTCTCTCTACTTCACCTCACCTCTCTCTCTCTCTCTACTTCACCTCACCTCTCTCTCTCTCTCTCTCTCTCTCTCTACTTCACCTCACCTCTCTCTCTCTCTCTCTCTCTCTCTCTACTTCCCCCCACCCTCTCTCTCTCTCTCTCTCTCTCTCTCTCTCTCTCTCTCTCTCTCTCTCTCTACTTCACCTCACCGCTCTCTCTCTCTCTACTTCACCTCACCTCTCTCTCTCTCTCTCTACTTCACCTCACCTCTCTCTCTCTCTCTCTCTTTCTCTCTCTCTCTACTTCACCTCACCCCTCTCTCTCTCTCTCTTTCTCTCTCTCTCTACTTCACCTCACCTCTCTCTCTCTCTCTCTCTCTCTCTCTCTCTCTCTCTCTCTCTCTCTCTCTACTTCACCTCACCTCTCTATCTCTCTCTACTTCACCTCACCTCTCTCTCTCTCTCTCTTTCTCTCTCTCTCTACTTCACCGCACCTCTCTCTCTCTCTCTCTCTCTACTTCACCGCACCTCTCTCTCTCTTTACTTCACCTCACCTCTCTCTCTCTACTTTACCTCACCTCTTTCTCTCTCCCTCTCTACTTCACCCCACCTCTCTCTCTCTACTCCACCTCATCCTTTTCTCTCTCCCTCTCTCTCTACTTTACCTCACCTCTCTCTCTCTCTCCCTCTCTACTTCACCTCACCTCTCTCTCCCTCTCTCCGTACTTCACCTCACCTCACCTCTCTCTCTCTCTTTCTCTCTCTACTTCACCTCATCTCTCTTTCTCTCTCTCTACTTCACCTCATCTCTCTTTCTCTCTCTCTACTTCACCTCATCTCTCTTTCTCTCTCTCTCTACTTCACCTCATCTCTCTTTCTCTCTCTCTCTACTTCACCTCTCCCCTCTCTCTCTTCATTCTGCCTCTCCCTCTCTGAGAGGCCCACACCTGCTCCCAGTAGCTGGCCTCTTCTCTCAGACATGTGAGAGTGTTAGATAGGCAACCATGCACTTGTGTGTGTGTGTGTGTGCGTGTGGTGGGGGGTGACTCCAGAGGCTGTGCGTCAGGGGGAGATTATAGAGATATCTTATCTTGCCAGCTCCTGCTGTTGCGGAAGATCGACCACAACCCCTCCCAACACAGACACTCACAAACACAGGGGAACATTGGGGTCGAGATGGGGCAGAAAGAGGGAGGGGAGGAGGAGAGAAGGTGATTATTCTTGAGAGAAGGGATTATGTAAAAAATAAAGGCTGTTGCTCTGTGAGATCGGATGAGAGCAGAAGGGTGGGGTATGGGATGCCATTTTTGGGCAGGGAGGAGGCATAGGGATAAAGAGGATAGGTGGAGGAGGCAGGATAGTCACAGTCTGGTGTCCTAATCTTAAATTACCCAGAGGCACAGCTCTCTGCCTCTCCTCTGTTCCCTGGAAACATGGAAAGATTCCCTCTGTTCAGCTGGATCCACCTCTCTCATTCTTTAGTTTTGCTTTCCCCCGTTTTCTTTCGTTCTCTCCCTCTCTCCCTCTTTCGTTCTCTCTCTCTCTCTCTCTCTCTCTCTCTCTCTCTCTCTCTCTCTCTATCGTCACACTTGGTTTCGCCGCAGCCTCTGCCTCTCCCTTTCTATCCATCTTTTTCTTGCTCTCTTCCAGGCTTCTTCTCTTGTTCTTTCTTCTTGTTACTCTCCCCCTCTCCTCTTCTTTTCTCTCTCTCTCCTTACGTCCCCTCTGGTGTGCTTTAGTGTCTCTGTCATCCTCTGATCACAGTGTTGCAGTCAGACACAGTGGCTTGGTTTCCAGGGGCCTTTTATGTCCTTTGACTGTGTGTGTGTGTGTGTGTGTGTGTGTGGTGTGTGTGTGTGTGTGTGTGTGTGTGTGTGTGTGTGTGTGTGTGTGTGTGTGTGTGTGTGTGTGTGTGTGTGTGTGTGTGTGTGTGTGTGTGTGTGTGTGTGTGTGTGTGTGTGTGTGTGTGTGTGTGTGTGTGTGCGTGTGCGTGCGTGTGTGACTCCTTACACCCTTTCTAACAAGAGACGTGTGTTTTGATGTAAATCAGACAGACCTGTCCCCCCCCCCACACACACACCTTTAGACATATTTTTTAGTATTTTTTATCCCATTCTTGACACATTCTGTGGTGTCTGTAAGAATTGTAAGAAGTCCTGTATATAAATACAAATACTTTCTTGATTGTATGTTGATTGATTCAGACCTGTTCCTTAGTCTGTCTGTATTCTCTGTATATTAGATGTGTCTCTAAACAGACCTGTTCCTTAGTCTGTCTGTATTCTCTGTATATTAGATTTCTCTCTAAACAGACCTGTTCCTTAGTCTGTCTGTATTCTCTGTCTATTGAGACTCTCTGTATATTAGATTTCTCTCTAAACAGACCTGTTCCTTAGTCTGTCTGTATTCTCTGTCTATTGAGACTCTCTGTATATTAGATTTATCTCGAAACAGACCTGTTCCTTAGTCTGTCTGTATTCTCTGTCTATTGAGACTCTCTGTATATTAGATTTCTCTCTAAACAGACATGTTCCTTAGTCTGTCTGTATTCTCTGTCTATTGAGACTCTCTGTATATTAGATTTCTCTCTAAACAGACATGTTCCTTAGTCTGTCTGTATTCTCTGTCTATTGAGACTCTCTGTATATTAGATTTCTCTCTAAACAGACCTGTTCCTTAGTCTGTCTGTATTCTCTGTCTATTGAGACTCTCTGTATATTAGATTTCTCTCTAAACAGACCTGTTCCTTAGTCTGTCTGTATTCTCTGTCTATTGAGACTCTCTGTATATTAGATGTATCTCTAAACAGACCTGTTCCTTAATCTGTATTTTTAGCTCTGTCTCACCATATCTCTGTCTCTCCGTCTCTCTGTCTCACCATCTCTCTGTCTCTGAGCTGAGTGGACGTGAGGTGGACAAACACCTCAGGGGACACTGCACCACTCAACCCATCTCACAAGGTGTGAGACACTTCAACACCTGCCACACACACACACACACACACACACACACACAAACACACACATAAAATAAGTTGACCCCCTCTCCTTATCCCTTTAAATGTTCCTCGACAGGTAGCTTCCCCCCTCTCTCTACTTCCCTCACTCTCTCCATCTGTGTGGACACTCTTCTCCCTTATCCCTCCCCCTTCCTCTCTCCATCCCTCTCCTCTCATCTGACACTATTAGTGGTTATTTGTCCTATTTGCCTGTGAGCATGCTTCCTTCTCAGCAGAGGGGAGCAAAAGCTGGTTAAAAAATAAGTGTGTTTTCTGGTTTTTGTGCTTGCACCTATGTGTTATCTGTGTGTGTCTGTGTATATGTGTGTAGGTGTGTGTGTCTGTGTGTATCTGTCTGTGTATATGTGTGTAGGTGTGTGTGCCTGTGTGTATCTGTGTGTATTCGTGTGTATATGTGTGTAGGTGTGTGTGTCTGTGACACTGTGCGTATTTGTGTGTATATGTGTGTAGGTGTGTGTAACTGTGTGTCTGTGTGTATTCGTGTGTGTATGTGTGTAGGTGTGTGTGTCTGTGTGTATCTGTGTGTATTCGTGTGTATATGTGTGTAGGTGTGTGTGTCTGTGTGTATCTGTGTGTATTTGTGTGTATATGTGTGTAGGTGTGTGTAACTGTGTGTCTGTGTGTATCTGTGTGTATTCGTGTGTATATGTGTGTAGGTGTGTGTGTCTGTGTGTATCTGTGTGTATTCGTGTGTATATGTGTGTAGGTGTGTGTGTCTGTGTGTATCTGTGTGTATTTGTGTGTATATGTGTGTAGGTGTGTGTAACTGTGTGTCTGTGTGTATCTGTGTGTATTCGTGTGTATATGTGTGTATTTTTTTCTTTGGAAGGGGCGTTTGCCTGCCTGCCTCAGGGTATTGGCAAGTAAGGCAGTGTACACCCAACCATGTCCCCTTCTCCCTCCCCCTCTTCCCTCTTTCCTCCCCCTCCACTGTCCATCCCTTTCTCTCCCCCACTGTGAGTTTCATTGAGTGGGTTTGAGAGCAAGTCAGCCCCCAGGGCAAACATCCTTCCAAACTATCTCTCTCTCTCTTGATCTTTCTGTTTTCTCTCTCTCTCTTTCTGCCCCCTCTCCTGCTGGTTTTGGTTCTGCGTGGCCGCTGCCCAGCAGATAGTTAGCTCCTCACCCCTACTGCTTCTGCTGTGTGTGTGCGTGTTTATGACTATCTCTGAAACTTGGATTTTGTGCACGGCTCACAGACTCTGCTCACCATGCTGTGCCGAGAGCGCTTTCTCTCTCTCTCTCTCTCTCTCTCTCTCTCTCTCTCTCTCTCTGTCTCTCTCTCTCTCTCTCTCTCTCTCTCTCTCTCTCTCTCTCTCTCTCTCTCTCTCTCTCTCTCTCTCTCTCTCTCTCTTTATCAATTCAATTCAATTTGCTTTATTGGCATGATGTAACAATGTACATATTGCCAAAGCTTACTTTGGATATTTACAATATGAAAATAATAAGAATCAAAATTGTCAACGGGACGGTAACAACAATAACCAAGGGTTGACATAACCATACATTGAACAATATCAATAAGCATACAGTAGAGGACATGTGCAGGTTGGTTGGTCTGTCAGACACTGTCCCTCAACTGATGTCAGGCAGCAATGTAGTGTGCTGCCAACCCACAGCTCTCTGCGTCCTCCCCCAACAGGACGGGTAGCCTATTCTCATCAGAGAGGTCTTCAATGTAGTGTGCTGCCAACCCACAGCTCTCTGTGTCCTCCCCCAACAGGACGGGTAGCCTATTCTCATCAGAGAGGTCTTCAATGTAGTGCGCTGCCAACCCACAGCTCTCTGTGTCCTCCCCCAACAGGACGGGTAGCCTATTCTCATCAGAGAGGTCTTCAATGTAGTGCGCTGCCAACCCACAGCTCTCTGCGTCCTCCCCCAACAGGACGGGTAGCCTATTCTCATCAGAGAGTTCTTAGAAACCTTGAATAAGTGTTTCAAATTTAGGAAAATGACACTCTAATTGTTTTATATTTTCAACATTTTGTCAGGAAATGCAGCTCCGTCTCAGGTTCTGCTGTTGTGCAGTGGTTGCACAGCCTTTCCTCTACAGGGAGCCAGGTTCTGCTGTTGTGCAGTGGTTGCCCAGCCTTTCCTCTACAGGGAGACAGGTTCTGCTGTTGTGCAGTGGTTGCCCAGCCTTTCCTCTACAGGGAGCCAGGTTCTGCTGTTGTGCAGTGGTTGCCCAGCCTTTCCTCTACAGGGAGCCAGGTTCTGCTGTTGTGCAGTGGTTGCCCAGCCTTTCCTCTACAGGGAGCCAGGTTCTGCTGTTGTGCAGTGGTTGCCCAGCCTTTCCTCTACAGGGAGCCAGGTTCTGCTGTTGTGCAGTGGTTGCACAGCCTTTCCTCTACAGGGAGCCAGGTTCTGCTGTTGTGCAGTGGTTGCCCAGCCTTTCCTCTACAGGGAGACAGGTTTTCCTGTGTCTACCCTTCTCAATGGCAAGGCTGTGCTCACTGAACCTGTACTGTGGCAAGGTTTTTCTAAGCTTTTGATCAATAACCATGGTCAAATAGTTATCCACAGTGTACTGTCGATTTAGGGCCAGATAGCACTGCATTCTGCTTTGTGCTTCTGTTTGTGTTTCCCAATAAGCAATGTAGTTTTTTTGACTGTGTTGTAATTTGGTTTATTCTGATTGATTGTATGTTCTGGTCCTGAGGCTTCAGTGTGTTAGTAGAACAGGTTTGTGAACTCAGCATCGGGACCAGCTGGGTGAGGGGACTCTTTTCTTTGCTCAGCTCTTGGCATTGCAGGGCTTGGTAATGATATGAGAGGGGGTTACTGTATTTTAGATGTTTCCAAAACTTAATTGCTCTTTTTTGAGTTTTTATTATTAGTGGATATTGGCCTAATTCTGCCCTGCATGCATTGTTTGTAGTTTTCCTCTGGACATGTAGGATAATCTTACAGAACTCTGCACGCAGGGTTTCAATGGGGTGTTTGTCCCATTTGATGAAATCTTGTTTTGCAAGTGGACCCCACACCTCGCTGCCATAACGTGCAATTGGTTCAATGACACATTCAATTCGTTTTAGCCAAATGTTAATAGGTATTTAAATTTGTTTTTTAATGGTGTAGGACACCCTGCGTGCTTTCTCTCTCAGTTCAGTCACTGCCTCATTAAGGTGTCCAGTTGAGCTTATTTTTACCTAAGTAATTTTAGTGTGTGCAGTACTCTATATATTTTGTACCAATTGAGAACTTTGGTCTAATTCCCTGAGATCTGGATCTTATCTGGAAAATCATTATTTGAGTCTTTTTGGAGTTTACTGCCAGGGCCCAGGTCTGGTAGTACTGCTCTAGCAGGTCCTCTCTGTAGGCCTGCTTTGACAGCAGGCTCTAACTCAGGGGCTTTAGAATAGTCAATTCATTCTCTGAAGAGTGCAGGGGCTCTCTCTCTCTTTCTCTCTCTCCCTCTCTCTCTCTCTCTCTCTCTCTCTTTCTCTTTCTCTCTCTCTCTCTCTCTCTTTCTCTCTTTCTCTCTCTTTTTCTCATTCTCTCTCTTTCTCTTCTTTTTCTCTCTCTCTCTCTTTATCTCTATCTCTCTTTCTCTCTCTCTTTATCTCTCTCTCTCTTTCTCTCTCTCTCTCTCTCTCTCTCTCTCTCTCTCTCTCTCTCTCTCTCTTTCTCACATATATACACACACACACACACACTGAACACATAGTCGGAGTCTCATTTTCAGTTGGAGGGGAATGGAGGCAGGCATCTCTTGTGCTCTCGTCTCTCTCTCACACATAGCTTTCCTTTGTTGAGCTGCACTTGATTCCCCATCTTCCTCTCCTCATCTCTCTCTCTGCATGCCGGTGACTCTGGGATGGTGTCCCCAGTGAAGAGTCATATGAGCAGATGTCCCATGATTATCGTTGGTCCCTCGCTGTCATTAGGGCTGCCCAATCAGCTGTCACTCAGGCCAGCTTCCAATTCTCTCCATCTCTCTCTTTTTTACTATCTCTCTCATTTTCTCTCTCTCGTTTTATCTCTCGCATGAAATTCAGCAATGGCCAGCATTTCACTCTCATCCCTCCCTCCCTCTTTCGTTCTCTCTTTCCCCTCCCTTTCTGTCTTTCTCTTTCCCCTCCTTCCCTCACTATCTGGCTGTGTTGTAGCCTGGAGGGAGTTCATTCTGCACTCCTCCTCTCCTCCTCCTCTCCTCCTCTCCGTGTCGGCTCTGAGTGAGAGGGAGAGAAAAGGGAAGAGGAAAGAGAGAGACAGACTGAGATCAGCAGGCAGCGGACGGAGGAAGAAACCACGCTCTCCTCTGATCATTTGTCTTGGGATGGAGGGATAAAATACAATCCCAGGAATCATTCTGTCGTTCTTTTCCTCCGCAGGATTACACCTCTTTTACCATCGTCTGTTTTATCCTCCCTGAGCTCAGATACTTCTGGTCTGCTTCTTTCTTCAGCTTCTGGTCTGTGTGCCCTGTGTGTGCGTGTGTGTGTGTGTGTGTGTGTGTGTGTGTGTGTGTGTGGCGTTAGTGTGTGTGTCACCTCCCGCTGTGCAGAGACGAAGAGGGAGTGTGTGACCCAACCCAGGGGGTCAGGGGAGAGAGCGAGGGGGTCGTGAGCGGGGGCGTGCCCAGGGACTTACCCTCACACCGCTCTCCGTGTGTGTGACAGTGTGTGTGTGTGACAGTGTGTTTCTGTGACACTGTGTTTGTGTGTCCTAGCCAGCTGGGCAGTCCCAGCATCACGCTCCGTTAGCTAGGACCAGCGAGTTGGGATGACAGGCTGAGTCCCAGCCTCCCCACACACAGAGCCTCCTTGCTGGGTGGCACCGAGGGCACAGCCGCTCTCTACCACCATACTCCTCCAGGACAGGACTGCTGCCCTGATCTCCGTACCACATTGTCTTCTATCTACATGACTCTAACCATGTTTGGACTAAAAGCACCTCTCTACTACCTGCCAGGTAAGCTGTTGTGGGGGTTTGGTGTGTCTGAGTTAGTGTCTGTGCGTGTGAGCATACCAGCGTTTTCACGTGTTTGTGAGAAAGCGCTCAAGTGGGATAAAAGGTGTGTGACTCGAGTCGGGTGCATGTGAAGTAGCTTGGGACTGGTAAGAATGGGCCTCTGTCTCCTGGTGTTGGTGTGTGTTGCCATGAGTGTGTAAGCTGAGCTGTGTGTCTGGCCATAGTGAATAAGGACTGACTGACTGGCTGGCTGACTGGCTGCTCTCTAGCCTGTTATCAGTCATCAGGTAAGCCAGCCCGTAAGTGGTGACGTGTGTTTTATTCGGTACGGCACTAAGTGGGGGAGAAAGGGAGGGGGAGGAGAGGAGAGGGAGAGGGTGGATGAATGTGTGTGTTAGTGTGTGTATGTGTGTGCATATGTGTGTGCGTGTGTGTGCATATGTGTGTGTGTGTGTGTGTGTGTGTGTGTGTGTGTGTGTGTGTGTGTGTGTGTGTGTGTGTGTGTGTGTGTGTGTGTGTGTGTGTGTGTGTGTGTGTGTGTGTGTGTGTGTGTGTGTGTGTGTGTGTGTGTTAGCTGTAGCGTGGTGTGAGGTTACCGCCGGTCGGCGCTTAAGTGCGTCTCACGGCTCACTGGGCTCTGATTATGAAGAGGGTGGCCAGGAGAGGGCAAAGGGAGGGGGGGAGAGGGGAAGGGGAGGGGTATAGAGAGGTAAAATAGGAAGGGGAGGGGTGTAGAGAGGTAGAATAGGAAGGGGAGGGGTGTAGAGAGGTAGAATAGGAAGGGGAGGGTGTAGAGAGGTAGAATAGGGAGGGAAGGGGAGGGGTGTAGAGAGGTAGAATAGGGAGGGAAGGGGGGGTGTAGAGAGGTAGAATAGGGAGGGAAGGGGAGGGTATAGAGAGGTAGAATAGGGAGGGAAGGGGAGGGGTGTAGAGAGGTAGAATAGGGAGGGAAGGGGAGGGTATAGAGAGGTAGAATAGGGAGGGAAGGGGAGGGGTGTAGAGAGGTAGAATAGGGAGGGAAGGGGGGGTGTAGAGAGGTAGAATAGGGAGGGAAGGGGAGGGGTGTAGAGAGGTAGAATAGGGAGGGAAGGGGAGGGTATAGTGAGGTAGAATAGGGAGGAAGGGGAGGATTGTAGAGAGGTAGAATAGGGAGGGAAGGGGAGGGTATAGAGAGGTAGAATAGGGAGGGAAGGGGAGGGGTGTAGAGAGGTAGAATAGGGAGGGAAGGGGAGGGGTGTAGAGAGGTAGAATAGGGAGGGAAGGGGAGGGTATAGAGAGGTAGAATAGGGAGGGAAGGGGAGGGTATAGAGAGGTAGAATAGGGAGGGAAGGGGAGGGGTGTAGAGAGGTAGAATAGGGAGGGAAGGGGAGGGGTGTAGAGAGGTAGAATAGGGAGGGATGGGGAGGGTATAGAGAGGTAGAATAGGGAGGGAAGGGGAGGGGTGTAGAGAGGTAGAATAGGGAGGGAAGGGGAGGGGTGTAGAGAGGTAGAATAGGGAGGGAAGGGGAGGGTTGTAGAGAGGTAGAATAGGGAGGGAAGGGGAGGGTATAGAGAGGTAGAATAGGGAGGGAAGGGGAGGGGTGTAGAGAGGTAGAATAGGGAGGGAAGGGGAGGGTATAGAGAGGTAGAATAGGGAGGGAAGGGGAGGGGTGTAGAGAGGTAGAATAGGGAGGGAAGGGGAGGGTATAGAGAGGTAGAATAGGGAGGGAAGGGGAGGGGTGTAGAGAGGTAGAATAGGGAGGGAAGGGGAGGGGTGTAGAGAAGTAGAATAGGGAGGGAAGGGGAGGGTTGTAGAGAGGTAGAATAGGGAGGGAAGGGGAGGGTATAGAGAGGTAGAATAGGGAGGGAAGGGGAGGGGTGTAGAGAGGTAGAATAGGGAGGGAAGGGGAGGGTGTAGAGAGGTAGAATAGGGAGGGAAGGGGAGGGTATAGAGAGGTAGAATAGGGAGGGAAGGGGAGGGGTGTAGAGAGGTAGAATAGGGAGGGAAGGGGAGGGTATAGAGAGGTAGAATAGGGAGGGAAGGGGAGGGGTATAGAGAGGTAGAATAGGGAGAGAGGGAGGGAGGGAGGGGAAGGGGAGGGGTGTAGAGAGGTAGAATAGGGAGAGAGGGAATTCTAGCTGTAGAACATATTTTTGTCTGTTACAATAGAAGCCTGAGTTAATTCATCAAATTCACTCTATAATGGTATGAGTACTTTCTATGTATGTCCATGTTTCTATGTATGAGTGTGTGAACCTGCATGTAGTATATATGTCTATGTGTATATATGTCTCTATGTATATATGTCTATGTTTTTGCGTTTCAGAAAAGCTTTGACAGGTCTTTGACCACAAGACAAATCCACACTTGGTGAAATAGAAACTCTCTCTGTTGTCCGTGTGCCTGAATGTGTTTCTATACAGTGTGTGTTAATCCTAGCCCCTCTCATCTCGCTTCCCAGTAGCAGCGGGGTGTCTACACTGACACTTACTGAAGATAAATTATTCATCTGCTACCGTCAGCAGAGAACACACTCGTAGGACCAGGGCAGGGCAAGGAAAGGCAGGGGAGGGGAGGGAGGGGCGGGAGGGCCAGGGCAGGGGAGGGAGGGGAGGCAAGGGGATGGAAGAGAGGGGAGGGCAGGGCAAGGAAAGGCAGGGGAGTGGAGGGAGGGGCGGGAGGGGCAGGGCAGGGGAGGGAGGGGAGGCAAGGGGAGGGAAGAGAGGGGAGGGCAGGGCAGGGCAAGGAAAGGCAGGGGAGTGGAGGGAGGGGCGGGAGGGCCAGGGGAGGGAGGGGAGGCAAGGGGAGGGAAGAGAGGGGAGGGCAGGGCAGGGCAAGGAAAGGCAGGGGAGTGGAGGGAGGGGCGGGAGGGCCAGGGCAGGGGAGGGAGGGGAGGCAAGGGGAGGGAAGAGAGGGGAGGGCAGGGCAGGGCAAGGAAAGGCAGGGGAGTGGAGGGAGGGGCGGGAGGGCCAGGGAAGGGGGGGGAGGGGAGGAAAGGGGAGGGAAGAGAGGGGAGGGCAGGGCAGGGAAAGGCAGGGGAGCGGAGGAGGGGCGGGAGGGCCAGGGCAGGGGAGGGAGGGGAGGCAAGGGGAGGGAAGAGAGGGGAGGGAAGAGAGGGGAGGGCAGGGCAGGGCAAGGAAAGGCAGGGGAGTGGAGGGAGGGGCGGGAGGGCCAGGGCAGGGGAGGGAGGGGAGGCAAGGGGAGGGAAGAGAGGGGAGGGCAGGGCAGGGCAAGGAAAGGCAGGGGAGTGGAGGGAGGGGCGGGAGGGCCAGGGCAGGGGAGGGAGGGGAGGCAAGGGGAGGGAAGAGAGGGGAGGGAAGAGAGGGGGAGGGCAGGGCAGGGCAAGGAAAGGCAGGGGAGTGGAGGGAGGGGCGGGAGGACCAGGGCAGGGGAGGGAGGGGAGGCAAGGGGAGGGAAGAGAGGGGAGGGAAGAGAGGGGAGGGCAGGGCAGGGAAAGGAAAGGCAGGGGAGTGGAGGGAGGGGCGGGGAGGGCCAGGGCAGGGGAGGGAGGGGAGGCAAGGGGAGGGAAAGAGGGGAGGGAAGAGAGGGAGGGCAGGGCAGGGCAAGGAAAGGCAGGAGAGTGGAGGGAGGGGAGGCAAGGGGAGGGAAGAGAGGGGAGGGAAGAGAGGGGAGGGCAGGGCAAGGAAAGGCAGGGGAGTGGAGGGAGGGGAGGGAAGAGAGGGGAGGGAAGAGAGGGGAGGGAAGAGAGGAGAGGGGAGGGCAGGGCAAGGAAAGGCAGGGGAGCGGAGGGAGGGGAGGCAAGGGGAGGGAAGAGAGGGGAGTGAAGAGAGGGGAGGGCAGGGCAAGGAAAGGCAGGGGAGCGGAGGGAGGGGAGGCAAGGGGAGGGAAGAGAGGGGAGGGCAGGGCAAGGAAAGGCAGGGGAGGGAGGGGAGGCAAGGGGAGGGAAGAGAGGGGAGGGCAGGGCAAGGAAAGGCAGGGGAGTGGAGGGAGGGGAGGCAAGGGGAGGGAAGAGAGGGGAGGAAGAGAGGGGAGGGCAAGGAAAGGCAGGGGAGCAGAGGGAGGGGCGGGAGGGCCAGGGCAGGGCAGGGAGGGGAGGCAAGGGGAGGGAAGAGAGGGGAGGGAAGAGAGGGGAGGGCAGGGCAGGGCAAGGAAAGGCAGGGGAGTGGAGGGAGGGGCGGGAGGGCCAGGGCAGGGGAGGGAGGGGAGGCAAGGGGAGGGAAGAGAGGGGAGGGAAGAGAGGGGAGGGCAGGGCAGGGAAAGGAAAGGCAGGGGAGTGGAGGGAGGGGCGGGAGGGCCAGGGCAGGGGAGGGAGGGGAGGCAAGGGGAGGGAAGAGAGGGGAGGGAAGAGAGGGGAGGGCAGGGCAGGGCAAGGAAAGGCAGGAGAGTGGAGGGAGGGGAGGCAAGGGGAGGGAAGAGAGGGGAGGTCAGGGCAAGGAAAGGCAGGGGAGCGGAGGGAGGGGAGGGAAGAGAGGGGAGGGAAGAGAGGGGAGGGCAGGGCAAGGAAAGGCAGGGGAGCGGAGGGGGGAGGCAAGGGGAGGGAAGAGAGGGGAGTGAAGAGAGGGGGCAGGGCAAGGAAAGGCAGGGGAGCGGAGGGAGGGGAGGCAAGGGGAGGGAAGAGAGGGGAGGGCAGGGCAAGGAAAGGCAGGGGAGGGAGGGGAGGCAAGGGGAGGGAAGAGAGGGGAGGGCAGGGCAAGGAAAGGCAGGGGAGTGGAGGGAGGGGAGGCAAGGGGAGGGAAGAGAGGGGAGTGAAGAGAGGGGAGGGCAAGGAAAGGCAGGGGAGCAGAGGGAGGGGCGGGAGGGCCAGGGCAGGGCAGGGCAAGGAAAGGCAGGGGAGGGAAGAGAGGGGAGGGAAGAGAGGGGAGAGAAGAGAGGGGAGGGAAGAGAGGGGAGGGAAGAGAGGGGAGGGCAGGGCAGGGCAAGGAAAGGCAGGGGAGCGGAGGGAGGGGAGGCAAGGGGAGGGAAGAGAGGGGAGGGAAGAGAGGGGAGGGGAGGGCAGGGCAAGGAAAGGCAGGGGAGCGGAGGGAGGGGAGGCAAGGGGAGGGAAGAGAGGGGAGGGAAGAGAGGGGAGGGCAGGGCAGGGCAAGGAAAGGCAGGGGAGCGGAGGGAGGGGCGGGAGGGCCAGGGCAGGACAAGGAAAGGCAGGGGAGGGAAGAGAGGGGAGGGAAGAGAGGGGAGGGCAGGGCAAGGAAAGGCAGGGGAGCGGAGGGAGGGGAGGCAAGGGGAGGGAAGAGAGGGGAGGGAAAGAGGGGAGGGCAGGGGCAGGGCAAGGAAAGGCAGGGGAGCGGAGGGAGGGGAGGCAAGGGGAGGGAAGAGAGGGGAGGGCCAGGGCAGGGCAGGGCAAGGAAAGGCAGGGGAGGGAAGAGAGGGGAGGGAAGAGAGGGGAGGGAAGAGAGGGGAGTGAAGAGAGGGGAGGGCAGGGCAAGGAAAGGCAGGGGAGGGAAGAGAGGGGAGGGCAGGGCAAGGAAAGGCAGGGGGAGGGAGGGAGGGCCAGGGGAGGGAAGAGAAGAGAGGGGAGGCAAGGGGAGGGCAGGGGAGGGAAGAGAGGGGAGGGGAGGGGAGGCAAGGGGAGGGAGGGCCAGGGGAGGGAAGAGAGGGGAGGGGATGCAAGGGGAGAGAGGGAGGGCCAGGGGAGGGAAGAGAGGGGAGGGGAGGCAAGGGGAGATAGGGGCAGGGGAGGGAAGAGAGGGGAGGGGAGGCAAGGGGAGGGAGGGAGGGCCAGGGGAGGGAAGAGAGGGGAGCGGAGGCAAGGGGAGGGAGGGAGGGAGGGCCAGGGGAGGGAAGAGAGGGGAGGCAAGGGGAGGCAAGGGGAGGGAGGGAGGGCCAGGGAGGGAAGAGAGGGGAGGGGAGGCAAGGGGAGGGAGGGCCAGGGCAGGGCAGGGGAGGGGATAGAGGACAAAGAGCTCTCTTCTGTTTCTGCCTGATTGGTAACGCTACTGTATAGAACAGCACAGGGCTTGGCTGGTACTGAGCAGGTCAAAGATACTGATCACTGCAGCTGTACATAGGGCAGGTACATAGGGCAGGTATATAGGGCAGGTACATAGGGCAGGTACATAGGACAGGTACATAGGGCAGATACATAGGGCAGGTACATAGGGCAGGTACATAGGGCAGGTACATAGGGCAGGTACATAGGGCAGGTATATAGGGCAGGTACATAGGGCAGGTATATAGGGCAGGTACATAGGGCAGGTATATAGATAGGGCAGGTACATAGGGCAGGTACATAGGGCAGGTATATAGGGCAGGTACATAGGGCAGGTACATAGGGCAGGTATATAGGGCAGGTACATAGGGCAGGTACATAGGGCAGGTATATAGGGCAGGTACATAGGGCAGGTACATAGGGCAGGTATATAGGGCAGGTACATAGGGCAGGCACATAGGGCAGGTACATAGGGCAGGTACATAGGGCAGGTACATAGGGCAGGTATATAGGGCAGGTACATAGGGCAGGTACATAGGGCAGACACATAGGGCAGGTACATAGAGCAGGTACATAGGGCAGGTACATAGGGCAGGTATATAGGGCAGGTACATTGGGCAGGTACATAGGGCAGGTACATAGGGCAGGTATATAGGGCAGGTACATAGGGCAGGTACATAGGGCAGGTACATAGGGCAGGTATATAAATCAAATCAAATCAAAATGTATTTGTCACATACACATGGTTAGCAGATGTTAATGCGAGTGTAGCGAAATGCTTGTGCTTCTAGTTCCGACAATGCAGTGATAACCAACAAGTAATCTAACTAACAATTCCAAAACTACTGTCTTATACACAGTGTAAGGGGATAAGGAATATGTACATAAGGATATATGAATGAGTGATGGTACAGAGCAGCATACAGTAGATGGTATCGAGTACAGTATATACATCTGAGATGAGTATGTAGACAAAGTAAACAAAGTGGCATAGTTAAAGTGGCTAGTGATACATGTATTACATAAGGATGCAGTCGATGATGTAGAGTACAGTATATACGTATGCATATGAGATGAATAATGTAGGGTAAGTAACATTATATAAGGTAGCATTGTTAAAAGTGGCTAGTGATATATTTACATAATTTCCCATCAATTCCCATTATTAAAGTGGCTGGAGTTGGGTCAGTGTCAATGACAGTGTGTTGGCAGCAGCCACTCAATGTTAGTGGTGGCTGTTTAACAGTCTGATGGCCTTGAGATAGAAGCTGTTTTTCAGTCTCTCGGTCCCAGCTTTGATGCACCTGTACTGACCTCGCCTTCTGGATGATAGCGGGGTGAACAGGCAGTGGTTCGGGTGGTTGATGTCGTTGATGATCTTTATGGCCTTCCTGTAACATCGGGTGGTGTAGGTGTCCTGGAGGGCAGGTAGTTTGCCCCGGTGATGCGTTGTGCAGACCTCACTACCCTCTGAGAGCCTTACGGTTAAGGGCGGAGCAGTTGCCGTACCAGGCGGTGATACAGCCCGCCAGGATGCTCTCGATTGTGCATCTGTAGAAGTTTGTGAGTGCTTTTGGTGACAAGCCGAATTTCTTCAGCCTCCTGAGGTTGAAGAGGCGCTGCTGCACCTTCTTCACGACGCTGTCTGTGTGAGTGGACCAATTCAGTTTGTCTGTGATGTGTATGCCGAGGAACTTAAAACTTGCTACCCTCTCCACTACTGTTCCATCAATGTGGATGGGGGGGGGGTGTTCCCTCTGCTGTTTCCTGAAGTCCACAATCATCTCCTTAGTTTTGTTGACGTTGAGTGTGAGGTTATTTTCCTGACACCACACTCCGAGGGCCCTCACCTCCTCCCTGTAGGCCATCTCGTCGTTGTTGGTAATCAAGCCTACCACTGTTGTGTCGTCCGCAAACTTGATGATTGAGTTGGAGGCGTGCGTGGCCACGCAGTCGTGGGTGAACAGGGAGTACAGGAGAGGGCTCAGAACGCACCCTTGTGGGGCCCCCGTGTTGAGGATCAGCGGGGAGGAGATGTTGTTGCCTACCCTCACCACCTGGGGGCGGCCCGTCAGGAAGTCCAGTACCCAGTTGCACAGGGCGGGGTCGAGACCCAGGGTCTCGAGCTTGATGACGAGCTTGGAGGGTACTATGGTGTTGAATGCCGAGCTGTAGTCGATGAACAGCATTCTCACATAGGTATTCCTCTTGTCCAGGTGGGTTAGGGCAGTGTGCAGTGTGGTTGAGATTGCATCGTCTGTGGACCTATTTGGGCGGTAAGCAAATTGGAGTGGGTCTAGGGTGTCAGGTAGGGTGGAGGTGATATGGTCCTTGACTAGTCTCTCAAAGCACTTCATGATGACGGAAGTGAGTGCTACGGGCGGTAGTCGTTTAGCTCAGTTACCTTAGCTTTCTTGGGAACAGGAACAATGGTGGCCCTCTTGAAGCATGTGGGAACAGCAGACTGGTATAGGGATTGATTGAATATGTCCGTAAACACACCGGCCAGCTGGTCTGCGCATGCTCTGAGGGCGCGGCTGGGGATGCCGTCTGGGCCTGCAGCCTTGCGAGGGTTAACACGTTTAAATGTCTTACTCACCTCGGCTGCAGTGAAGGAGAGGCCGCATGTTTTCGTTGCAGGCCGTGTCAGTGGCACTGTATTGTCCTCAAAGCGGGCAAAAAAGTTATTTAGTCTGCCTGGGAGCAAGACATCCTGGTCCGTGACTGGGCTGGGTAGGGCAGGTACATAGGGCAGGTACATAGGGGAGGAAAAGGCAGGGGAGCGGAGGGAGGGGAGGGAAGGGCAGTTTAGTAGTGAATCTGTACGGAAGAGGGTTAAAGAGCTCACTTCTGGGCCTGGGTGGCGCAGGACAGGACAAGGCAGGGCAGGACAGGACAGGACAGGACAGGACAGGACAGGACAAGGCAGGACAGGACAGGACAGGGCAGGGCAGGGCAGGGCAGGGCAGGGCAGGACAGGGCAGGACAGGGCAGGACAGAGCAGGATAGGACAGGACAGGACAAGGCAGGACAGGTCAGGACAGGACAGGACAGGACAGGGCAGGGCAGGGCAGGGCAGGACAGGGCAGGGCAGGACAGGGCAGGACAGGACAGGGCAGGACAGAGCAGGACAGGACAGGGCAGGACAGGGCAGGGCAGGACAGGACAGACAGGACAGGACAGGACAGGGCAGGGCAGGGCAGGGCAGGACAAGGCAGGGCAGGGCAGGGCAGGGCAGGACAGGACAGGACAGGACAAGGTAGGACAGGTCAGGTCAGGGCAGGACAGGACAGGACAGGGCAGGGCAGGACAGGGCAGGGCAGGGCAGGACAGGACAGGGCAGGGCAGGGCAGGGCAGGACAGAGCAGGACAGGTCAGAGCAGGACAGGTCAGGGCAGGACAGGACAGGGCAGGACAGAGCAGGACAGGTCAGGGCAGGACAGGACAGGGCAGGACAGGACAGGGCAGGACAGAGCAGGACAGGTCAGAGCAGGACAGGTCAGGGCAGGACAGGGCAGGGCAGGGCAGGGCAGGGCAGGGCAGGGCAGAGCTACAGTGTACAGTATAGATCCTCCCCTGTATCATATAGATGAGGATATAGAACATAAATCCATCCTGCTTCACTGGAACAGACAGGAACTGCTGAGGGAAATGAGTGACAGATCGATTACAGTGTCACTGTGTCCTAATGACTGGATCATATTGTCAATAGGAGTTCAATAGAGTATGTGTGTTCCTGTCAGCTGTGATCTAAATGATTGACAGGTGACAATCACCCTGCCAACGAGGCTTTCAGTCAGTCTTACTGATGTCAGTCAGAGTATAGCAGCAATAGGTGAATTTATTCTTGCGGTAAAGGAAGCTGCTGAGTGTACTATATAATCCATAGAGCTGAATGTGTTACTGTGCTGCGACCTCACACTGTCTCTCTGATTTCTCATCTATCGGTCCTTCTCTGTCCCCCGTTCCCTCTCTCTCCATCTCTCTCTCTGTCTTTGTTGTCTGTCGGAGACGGAGGGGTTTGAAATGGAGATCTGTAAGAGAAGGCCACAGAGCTCCCACTGTGTAGTGCTGAGGGAAAGAGAGGGAGAGAGAGAGAGAAAAGGAGGGAGGGGAAGAGAGGGAGAGAGAGATGGATTGATTATTCCTCTGGCCTACATGTGCTCTTTGAGGGGTGAGGAGAGAGAGAGGCAAGCAATGGCAGTGGAGGAAACTGGTAGAGAAAGAGGGACATGGACTAAGGAAGGAGAGAATGAGTGAGGGAGAGTGGCTGTGTGTATGAAGGGGCTCTGGGAGACCTGGGTCATCACTCCACAGCCCACCTCACCCCCTCTCACCCTTCCTCACCCTACTCTTGACCCTGTCCTTGCATTGTCTGCTCTTTTTCCCCTTTCACCCTCCTCAACCCCTACTCCTCGTCCTCCCTCTCCCCCTCTCTCCCCCTCTCTCCCCCCTACATGCCACAGAGATTAGAGACATCGTGGGAGGGGCTCTGCTCTGGGCTGCCAGTCAAAGCCAGAGGTCACTGTGTTGCAGTGTGTGTGTTAGTTGTCTCCCAGCCTACTCTCCTTTTCTTTTCCCCTCAGTGTGTGTGTGTGTGTGTGTGTGTGTATGTGTATGTGTGTGTGTGCTCAGCGCTGTGGGTTGCACTGCCTCTCCTCTCCCCTCTCTGTCATTCACACACTGAATGAGCCCCCGCCTCCCTTCTCGTTTTAACTGCCGTTGCCTAGGAGACCATGTCAGACACATGCTAGTTTTTCAATGATTGACAAGAAAAAAGAGGAGCGTTAAAGAAAAGGGCAAAGAGAAGAATGGAGAAAGTGGAGAGACAGGCTATCTATTGGTCCTTGAGGGAGGGAGGAGGGAGAAAGTGGAGAGACAGGCTATCTATTGGTCCTTGAGGGAGGGAGGAGGGAGAAAGTGGAGAGACAGGCTATCTATTGGTCCTTGAGGGAGGGAGGAGGGAGAAAGAGGAGAGACAGGCTATCTATTGGTCCTTGAGGGAGGGAGGAGGGAGAAAGAGGAGAGACAGGCTATCTATTGGTCCTTGAGGGAGGGAGGAGGGAGAAAGTGGAGAGACAGGCTATCTATTGGTCCTTGAGGGAGGGAGGAGGGAGAAAGTGGAGAGACAGGCTATCTATTGGTCCTTGAGGGAGGGAGGAGGGAGAAAGAGGAGAGACAGGCTATCTATTGGTCCTTGAGGGAGGGAGGAGGGAGAAAGTGGAGAGACAGGCTATCTATTGGTCCTTGAGGGAGGGAGGAGGGAGAAAGTGGAGAGACAGGCTATCTATTGGTCCTTGAGGGAGGGAGGAGGGAGAAAGAGGAGAGACAGGCTATCTATTGGTCCTTGAGGGAGGGAGGAGGGAGAAAGAGGAGAGACAGGCTATCTATTGGTCCTTCAGGGAGGGAGGAGGGAGAAAGAGGAGAGACAGGCTATCTATTGGTCCTTGAGGGAGGGAGAAGGAGGGAGAAAGAGGAGAGACAGGCTATCTATTGGTCCTTGAGGGAGGGAGGAGGGAGAAAGTGGAGAGACAGGCTATCTATTGGTCCTTGAGGGAGGGAGGAGGGAGAAAGTGGAGAGACAGGCTATCTATTGGTCCTTGAGGGAGGGAGGAGGGAGAAAGTGGAGAGACAGGCTATCTATTGGTCCTTGAGGGAGGGAGGAGGGAGAAAGAGGAGAGACAGGCTATCTATTGGTCCTTGAGGGAGGGAGAAGGAGGGAGAAAGAGGAGAGAAAGGCTATCTATTGGTCCTTGAGGGAGGGAGGAGGGAGAAAGTGGAGAGACAGGCTATCTATTGGTCCTTGAGGGAGGGAGGAGGGAGAAAGAGGAGAGACAGGCTATCTATTGGTCCTTGAGGGAGGGAGAAGGAGGGAGAAAGAGGATAGACAGGCTATCTATTGGTCCTTGAGGGAGGGAGGAGGGAGAAAGTAGAGAGACAGGCTATCTATTGGTTCTTGAGGGAGGGAGAAGGAGGGAGAAAGAGGAGAGACAGGCTATCTATTGGTCCTTGAGGGAGGGAGAAGGAGGGAGAAAGAGGAGAGACAGGCTATCTATTGGTCCTTGAGGGAGGGAGGAGGGAGAAAGTGGAAATACAGGCTATCTATTGGTCCTTGAGGGAGGGAGAAGGAGGGAGAAAGAGGAGAGACAGGCTATCTATTGGTCCTTGAGGGAGGGAGGAGGGAGAAAGAGGAGAGACAGGCTATCTATTGGTCCTTGACGGAGGGAGGAGGGAGAAAGAGGAGAGACAGGCTATCTATTGGTCCTTGAGGGAGGGAGAAGGAGGGAGAAAGAGGAGAGACAGGCTATCTATTGGTCCTTGAGGGAGGGAGAAGGAGGGAGAAAGAGGAGAGACAGGCTATCTATTGGTCCTTGAGGGAGGGAGGAGGGAGAAAGAGGAGAGACAGGCTATCTATTGGTCCTTGAGGGAGGGAGAAGGAGGGAGAAAGAGGAGAGACAGGCTATCTATTGGTCCTTGAGGGAGGGAGAAGGAGGGAGAAAGTGGAGAGACAGGCTATCTATTGGTCCTTGAGGGAGGGAGAAGGAGGGAGAAAGTGGAGAGACAGGCTATCTATTGGTCCTTGAGGGAGGGAGAAGGAGGGAGAAAGTGGAGAGACAGGCTATCTATTGGTCCTTGAGGGAGGGAGAAGGAGGGAGAAAGTGGAGAGACAGGCTATCTATTGGTCCTTGAGGGAGGGAGAAGGAGGGAGAAAGTGGAGAGACAGGCTATCTATTGGTCCTTGAGGGAGGGAGAAGGAGGGAGAAAGTGGAGAGACAGGCTATCTATTGGTCCTTGAGGGAGGGAGGAGGGAGAAAGTGGAGAGACAGGCTATCTATTGGTCCTTGAGGGAGGGAGAAGGAGGGAGAAAGTGGAGAGACAGGCTATCTATTGGTCCTTGAGGGAGGGAGAAGGAGGGAGAAAGTGGAGAGACAGGCTATCTATTGGTCCTTGAGGGAGGGAGGAGGGAGAAAGAGGAGAGACAGGCTATCTATTGGTCCTTGAGGGAGGGAGAAGGAGGGAGAAAGAGGAGAGACAGGCTATCTATTGGTCCTTGACGGAGGGAGGAGGGAGAAAGAGGAGAGACAGGCTATCTATTGGTCCTTGAGGGAGGGAGAAGGAGGGAGAAAGAGGAGAGACAGGCTATCTATTGGTCCTTGAGGGAGGGAGGACGGAGAAAGAGGAGAGACAGGCTATCTATTGGTCCTTGAGGGAGGGAGGAGGGAGAAAGAGGAGAGACAGGCTATCTATTGGTCCTTGAGGGAGGGAGAAGGAGGGAGAAAGAGGAGAGACAGGCTATCTATTGGTCCTTGAGGGAGGGAGGAGGGAAAAAGAGGAGAGACAGGCTATCTATTGGTCCTTGAGGGAGGGAGAAGGAGGGAGAAAGAGGAGAGACATGCTATCTATTGGTCCTTGACGGAGGGAGAAGGAGGGAGAAAGAGGAGAGACAGGCTATCTATTGGTCCTTGAGGGAGGGAGAAGGAGGGAGAAAGTGGAGAGACAGGCTATCTATTGGTCCTTGAGGGAGGGAGGAGGGATAAAGAGGAGAGACAGGCTATCTATTGGTCCTTGAGGGAGGGAGGAGGGAGAAAGAGGAGAGACAGGCTATCTATTGGTCCTTGAGGGAGGGAGGAGGGAGAAAGAGGAGAGACAGGCTATCTATTGGTCCTTGAGGGAGGGAGGAGGGAGAAAGAGGAGAGACAGGCTATCTATTGGTCCTTGAGGGAGGGAGAAGGAGGGAGAAAGAGGAGAGACAGGCTATCTATTGGTCCTTGAGGGAGGGAGGAGGGAGAAAGAGGAGAGACAGGCTATCTATTGGTCCTTGAGGGAGGGAGGAGGGAGAAAGAGGAGAGACAGGCTATCTATTGGTCCTTGAGGGAGGGAGAAGGAGGGAGAAAGAGGAGAGACAGGCTATCTATTGGTCCTTGAGGGAGGGAGGAGGGAGAAAGAGGAGAGACAGGCTATCTATTGGTCCTTGAGGGAGGGAGAAGGAGGGAGAAAGAGGAGAGACAGGCTATCTATTGGTCCTTGAGGGAGGGAGGAGGGAGAAAGAGGAGAGACAGGCTATCTATTGGTCCTTGAGGGAGGGAGAAGGAGGGAGAAAGAGGAGAGACATGCTATCTATTGGTCCTTGACGGAGGGAGAAGGAGGGAGAAAGAGGAGAGACAGGCTATCTATTGGTCCTTGACGGAGGGAGGAGGGAGAAAGAGGAGAGACAGGCTATCTATTGGTCCTTGAGGGAGGGAGAAGGAGGGAGAAAGAGGAGAGACAGGCTATCTATTGGTCCTTGAGGGAGGGAGGACGGAGAAAGAGGAGAGACAGGCTATCTATTGGTCCTTGAGGGAGGGAGGAGGGAGAAAGAGGAGAGACAGGCTATCTATTGGTCCTTGAGGGAGGGAGAAGGAGGGAGAAAGAGGAGAGACAGGCTATCTATTGGTCCTTGAGGGAGGGAGGAGGGAAAAAGAGGAGAGACAGGCTATCTATTGGTCCTTGAGGGAGGGAGAAGGAGGGAGAAAGAGGAGAGACATGCTATCTATTGGTCCTTGACGGAGGGAGAAGGAGGGAGAAAGAGGAGAGACAGGCTATCTATTGGTCCTTGAGGGAGGGAGAAGGAGGGAGAAAGTGGAGAGACAGGCTATCTATTGGTCCTTGAGGGAGGGAGGAGGGATAAAGAGGAGAGACAGGCTATCTATTGGTCCTTGAGGGAGGGAGGAGGGAGAAAGAGGAGAGACAGGCTATCTATTGGTCCTTGAGGGAGGGAGGAGGGAGAAAGAGGAGAGACAGGCTATCTATTGGTCCTTGAGGGAGGGAGGAGGGAGAAAGAGGAGAGACAGGCTATCTATTGGTCCTTGAGGGAGGGAGAAGGAGGGAGAAAGAGGAGAGACAGGCTATCTATTGGTCCTTGAGGGAGGGAGGAGAGAGAAAGAGGAGAGACAGGCTATCTATTGGTCCTTGAGGGAGGGAGGAGGGAGAAAGAGGAGAGACAGGCTATCTATTGGTCCTTGAGGGAGGGAGAAGGAGGGAGAAAGAGGAGAGACAGGCTATCTATTGGTCCTTGAGGGAGGGAGGAGGGAGAAAGAGGAGAGACAGGCTATCTATTGGTCCTTGAGGGAGGGAGAAGGAGGGAGAAAGAGGAGAGACAGGCTATCTATTGGTCCTTGAGGGAGGGAGGAGGGAGAAAGAGGAGAGACAGGCTATCTATTGGTCCTTGAGGGAGGGAGAAGGAGGGAGAAAGAGGAGAGACATGCTATCTATTGGTCCTTGACGGAGGGAGAAGGAGGGAGAAAGAGGAGAGACAGGCTATCTATTGGTCCTTGACGGAGGGAGAAGGAGGGAGAAAGAGGAGAGACATGCTATCTATTGGTCCTTGACGGAGGGAGGAGGGAGAAAGAGGAGAGACATGCTATCTATTGGTCCTTGACGGAGGGAGAAGGAGGGAGAAAGAGGAGAGACATGCTATCTATTGGTCCTTGACGGAGGGAGGAGGGAGAAAGAGGAGAGACATGCTATCTATTGGTCCTTGACGGAGGGAGAAGGAGGGAGAAAGAGGAGAGACATGCTATCTATTGGTCCTTGACGGAGGGAGAAGGAGGGAGAAAGAGGAGAGACATGCTATCTATTGGTCCTTGACGGAGGGAGAAGGAGGGAGAAAGAGGAGAGACAGGCTATCTATTGGTCCTTGAGGGAGGGAGAAGGAGGGAGAAAGAGGAGAGACAGGCTATCTATTGGTCCTTGAGGGAGGGAGGAGGGATAAAGAGGAGAGACAGGCTATCTATTGGTCCTTGAGGGAGGGAGGAGGGAGAAAGAGGAGAGACAGGCTATCTATTGGTCCTTGAGGGAGGGAGGAGGGAGAAAGAGGAGAGACAGGCTATCTATTGGTCCTTGAGGGAGGGAGGAGGGAGAAAGAGGAGAGACAGGCTATCTATTGGTCCTTGAGGGAGGGAGAAGGAGGGAGAAAGAGGAGAGACAGGCTATCTATTGGTCCTTGAGGGAGGGAGGAGAGAGAAAGAGGAGAGACAGGCTATCTATTGGTCCTTGAGGGAGGGAGGAGGGAGAAAGAGGAGAGACAGGCTATCTATTGGTCCTTGAGGGAGGGAGAAGGAGGGAGAAAGAGGAGAGACAGGCTATCTATTGGTCCTTGAGGGAGGGAGGAGGGAGAAAGAGGAGAGACAGGCTATCTATTGGTCCTTGAGGGAGGGAGAAGGAGGGAGAAAGAGGAGAGACAGGCTATCTATTGGTCCTTGAGGGAGGGAGGAGGGAGAAAGAGGAGAGACAGGCTATCTATTGGTCCTTGAGGGAGGGAGAAGGAGGGAGAAAGAGGAGAGACATGCTATCTATTGGTCCTTGACGGAGGGAGAAGGAGGGAGAAAGAGGAGAGACAGGCTATCTATTGGTCCTTGACGGAGGGAGAAGGAGGGAGAAAGAGGAGAGACATGCTATCTATTGGTCCTTGACGGAGGGAGGAGGGAGAAAGAGGAGAGACATGCTATCTATTGGTCCTTGACGGAGGGAGAAGGAGGGAGAAAGAGGAGAGACATGCTATCTATTGGTCCTTGACGGAGGGAGGAGGGAGAAAGAGGAGAGACATGCTATCTATTGGTCCTTGACGGAGGGAGAAGGAGGGAGAAAGAGGAGAGACATGCTATCTATTGGTCCTTGACGGAGGGAGAAGGAGGGAGAAAGAGGAGAGACATGCTATCTATTGGTCCTTGACGGAGGGAGAAGGAGGGAGAAAGAGGAGAGACAGGCTATCTATTGGTCCTTGAGGGAGGGAGAAAGAGGTGAGACAGGCTATCTATTGGTCCTTGAGGGAGGGAGAAGGAGGGAGAAAGAGGAGATACAGGCTATCTATTGGTCCTTGAGGGAGGGAGGAGGGAGAAAGAGGAGAGACAGGCTATCTATTGGTCCTTGAGGGAGGGAGAAGGAGGGAGAGAGAGACAGTGTGGAAGCGAGGGACAAGGAGAGGGGAACAGAGAATTGGATGGGAGAATGAAGGTGAGAGACAGAGCAGGAGAGATAGAGAAAATGGGATGGAGATGGAGAAGGAGGTAGAGAGAGAGCAGGGTTGGGTTTGTAACTGAGGTATGGCCGAGAGAGAGAGAGAGAGAGAGAGAGAGAGAGAGAGAGAGAGAGAGAGAGAGAGAGAGAGAGAGAGAGAGAGAGAGAGAGAGAGAGAGAGAGAGAGAGAGAGAGAGAGAGAGAGAGAGAGAGAGAGAGAGAGAGAGAGAGAGAGAGAGAGAGAGAGAGAGAGAGAGAGAGAGAGAGACTTGTTATGGTGGGTGGGTCATTTGGTTCATAAAGTGTGTGCAGGAGGGGGGTATTCAGGAGGGCGGGGGGTGCAGGAGAGGGTGTGAGCTGGGCTGTAGGAGGGGGTGTTCAGGAGGGTGTGTGTGTGCAGGAGGGGTGTGTGGGCAGGAGGGGGATGTGTGTGCAGGAGGGTGTGTGTGTAGGAGGGGTGTGTTTGCAGGAGGGGGTGTGTGGGGCGGTCAAATGACAGTAGCATATTACACTAACTAGACCGCAAGGGACCACAGTGTGTCCACTCTTCTATTCCATCCCAGGATTGAACCAAACAGCTACTGATGGTTAATGTTATCCTAAATCATCACAATCCGTTCGTTCATCCAGACAGAGGTTAGTCTGGGAGTGGATGTTTGACCTTACTGTATAACCACCGTACTGGGAAAACACACGCACGCTCACACAACCTACAGCCCAGCTACAGCCCAGCTCACACAACCTACAGCCCAGCTACAGCCCAGCTCACACAACCTACAGCCCAGCTACAGCCCAGCTCACACAACCTACAGCCCAGCTACAGCCCAGCTCACACAACCTACAGCCCAGCTACAGCCCAGCTCACACAAACTACAGCCCAGCTACAGCCCAGCTCACACAAACTACAGCCCAGCTACAGCCCAGCTCACACAACCTACAGCCCAGCTACAGCCCAGCTCACACAAACTACAGCCCAGCTACAGCCCAGCTCACACAAACTACAACCCAGCTACAGCCCAGCTCACACAAACTACAGCCCAGCTACAGCCCAGCTCACACAAACTACAGCCCAGCTACAGCCCAGCTCACACAAACTACAGCCCAGCTACAGCCCAGATCACACAACCTACAGCCCAGCTACAGCCCAGCTCACACAAACTACAGCCCAGCTACAGCCCAGCTCACACAAACTACAGCCCAGCTACAGCCCAGCTCACACAAACTACAGCCCAGCTACAGCCCAGCTCACACAACCTACAGCCCAGCTACAGCCCAGCTCACACAAACTACAGCCCAGCTACAGCCCAGCTCACACAAACTACAGCCCAGCAACAGCCCAGCTCACACAAACACACACAGCCCAACTACAACCCAGCTCACACAAACAGCCCAGCTACATCCCAGCTCACACAAACACACACAGCCCAGCTACAACCCAGCTCACACAAACACACACAGCCCAGCTTCAACCCAGCTCACACAAACACACACAGCCCAGCTTCAACCCAGCTCACACAAACACACACAGCCCAGCTACAACCCAGCTCACACAAACACACACAGCCCAGCTTCAACCCAGCTCACACAAACAGCCCAGCTACATCCCAGCTCACACAAACACACACAGCCCAACTACAACCCAGCTCACACAAACAGCCCAGCTACATCCCAGCTCACACAAACACACACAGCCCAACTACAACCCAGCTCACACAAACAGCCCAGCTACATCCCAGCTCACACAAACACACACAGCCCAGCTACAACCCAGCTCACACAAACACACACAGCCCAGCTTCATCCCAGCTCACACAAACACACACAGCCCAGCTACAACCCAGCTCACACAAACACACACAGCCCAGCTTCAACCCAGCTCACACAAACACACACAGCCCAGCTTCAACCCAGCTCACACAAACACAAACAGCCCAGCTTCAACCCAGCTCACACAAACACACACAGCCCAGCTTCAACCCAGCTCACACAAACAGCCCAGCTACATCCCAGCTCACACAAACACACACAGCCCAGCTACAACCCAGCTCACACAAACACACACAGCCCAGCTACAACCCAGCTCACACAAACAGACACAGCCCAGCTACAACCCAGCTCACACAAACACACACAGCCCAGCTACAACCCAGCTCACACAAACAGACACAGCCCAGCTACAACCCAGCTCACACAAACACACACAGCCCAGCTACAACCCAGCTCACACAAACAGACACAGCCCAGCTACAACCCAGCTCACACAAACACACACAGCCCAGCTACAACCCAGCTCACACAAACAGACACAGCCCAGCTACAACCCAGCTCACACAAACACACACAGCCCAGCTACAACCCAGCTCACACAAACAGACACAGCCCAGCTTCAACCCAGCTCACACAAACACACACAGCCCAGCTACAACCCAGCTCACACAAACACACACAGCCCAGCTACAACCCAGCTCACACAAACACACACAGCCAAGCTACAACCCAGCTCACACAAACACACACAGCCCAGCTACAGCGCAGCTACAGAGAACAGGGATTTGAAGCACTACATGAGCAGCTACATGAACTGGTGTCTAAACTCGTCTCTGATTAACTAGTCTCTGATGAACTAGTCTCTGATAAACTAGTTTCTGATTAACTAGTCTCTGATAAACTAGTCTCTGATGAACTAGTCTCTGATAAACTAGTTTCTGATTAACTAGTCTCTGATAAACTAGTCTCTGATAAACAAGTCTCTGATTAACTAGTCTCTGATTAACTAGTCTCTGATAAACTAGTCTCTGATAAACTAGTCTCTGATTAACTAGTCTCTGATGAACTAGTCTCTGATAAACTAGTCTCTGATAAACTAGTCTCTGATTAACTAGTCTCTGATAAACTAGTCTCTGATAAACTAGTCTCTGATTAACTAGTCTCTGATTAACTTGTCTCTGATTAACTAGTCTCTGATAAACTAGTATCTGATAAACTAGTCTCTGATTAACTAGTCTCTGATGAACTAGTCTCTGATAAACTAGTCTCTGATAAACTAGTCTCTGATTAACTAGTCTCTGATAAACTAGTGTCTGATTAACTGGTCTCTGATAAACTAGTCTCTGATAAACTAGTCTCTGATTAACTAGTCTCTGATTAACTAGTCTCTGATTAACTAGTCTCTTATAAACTAGTCTCTGATAAACTAGTCTCTGATTAACTAGTCTCTGATTAACTAGTCTCTTATAAACTAGTCTCTGATAAACTAGTCTCTGATAAACTAGTCTGATAAACTAGTCTCTGATTAACTAATCTCTGATGAACTAGTCTCTGATAAACTAGTCTCTGATAAACAGCCCAGATCACACAACCTACAGCCCAGCTACAGCCCAGCTCACACAAACTACAGCCCAGCTACAGCCCAGCTCACACAAACTACAGCCCAGCTACAGCCCAGCTCACACAAACTACAGCCCAGCTACAGCCCAGCTCACACAACCTACAGCCCAGCTACAGCCCAGCTCACACAAACTACAGCCCAGCTACAGCCCAGCTCACACAAACTACAGCCCAGCAACAGCCCAGCTCACACAAACACACACAGCCCAACTACAACCCAGCTCACACAAACACACACAGTCTCTAACTAGTCTCTGATTAACTAGTCT
>NC_068422.1:72592212-72614712 GCF_023373465.1 Oncorhynchus keta | reverse complement strand
ACTCGACCTTCGCCTCTCCCGAGCCTCTTGAGGAGTTGCAGCAAATGAGACAAGATCGTAAATGAAATAGGGAGATGTTTTATGTGTATATATATATATATATATATATATGTTGAGAGAGAGCCTATTTAAAACTAGTTGTTTCGTTTTGTTTACAATTTGATTATTATTCACTCTCTTTTTAGACCTCATCAATAATTAATTTAATCTTGTTTATTGACAACATTTGGCATGTCCATGCTTAGCCATAATGCAATTTACAGTAGGCCTAGCCCCTATCAGTATGAATGCTATTCATATATTTCCACACTGAAGCATTTGCAATTACTTAGAACCATGTGGACTGCAAACAATAGCACAGATGGGATGGGTCTACATTGTGTTCTTTAGTTTCTGTAAGCTGTTTAACAAACTATAACCAACTAACATTGGAATTGGAGTTGATTTCAAGGCAATACATAAAATATGGTAAATAAACAACTTAAAGCAACCACATATTTAGCCATGGAGCACGTTCTGATTGGCAAGTGAGGGGTCAAGCCCTCGTTCTGATTGGCCAGTGTGGGGTCAAGCCTTCGACACACCAACAACTTGTTTATTCATTAAAACCCAGCCCTTTCACATCAATGCCAGCAACTGCGTCAATAATTGTGGTTGTGAAAATAGCAAAAAGGTTTGTTCAAATAGAACCCTAAGTGTGTTGATGTATACTTTAAGTGTTAAGTGTTATCACTCAGTTAGACAGACAGCTTCACAGTCACACAGCTTCACAGATCTCCTTATTCTACTGGGGTCAGGAGTTCAGTGGCACTGAATGATCCCCTGCCACCTGTGCCTCATTCCAACCACGACATCATTGTCATAATTTCCTCCCTGGCACTTAAAGGCCAGGCTGTGGGATTCAGCTGACAAACGAGGCTCCGCTTTGAACAGCACCACCATGTAAATACATCACACACACACTGACACACACATGTACACACACACATACACACACACACTGTAAATACCTCAGACCGTAAGTGAGTCGTCATTGATCCAGCCTGTTTCATGCCTTTTAAACTTTCCTAAAAAGTGGGAGTGAGAAGAGAGGGATGGGGTTGGAGGGAGAGAGAGGGTAATCATTCCCCACTTCCTGCAGTAATTATGTGTGTGTGAGTGGAGGAGAAGAGGAGAAGGGGAAGTGAGCGGAGGAGAAGGGGAAGTGAGAGGAGGAGAGGAGGAGAAGGGGGAGTGAGGAGACGAGGAGAAGGGGAAGTGAGGAGAGGAGGAGAGGATAAGGGGATGTGAGGAGAGGCGGAGAAGGGGAAGTGAGGAGAGGAGAAGGGTAAGTGAGGAGAGGAGAAGGGGAAGTGAGGAGAGGAGAGGAGGAGAAGGGGGAGTGAGGAGACGAGGAGAAGGGGAAGTGAGGAGAGGAGGAGAGGATAAGGGGATGTGAGGAGAGGCGGAGAAGGGGAAGTGAGGAGAGGAGAAGGGGAAGTGAGGAGAGGAGAAGGGTAAGTGAGGAGAGGAGAAGGGGAAGTGAGAGGAGGAGAGGAGGAGAAGGGGGAGTGAGGAGACGAGGAGAAGGGGAAGTGAGGAGAGGAGGAGAGGAGAAGGGGAAGTGAGGAGAGGAGAAGGGGAAGTGAGGAGAGGAGAAGGGTAAGTGAGGAGAGGAGAAGGGGAAGTGAGGAGAGGAGGAGAAGGGGAAGTGAGGAGAGGAGGAGAAGGGGAAGTGAGGAGAGGAGGAGAAGGGGAAGTGAGGAGAGGAGGAGAAGGGGAAGTGAGGAGAGGAGGAGAAGGGGAAGTGAGGAGAGGAGAAGGGGAAGTGAGGAGAGGAGGAGAAGGGGAAGTGAGGAGAGGAGAAGGGGAAGTGAGGAGAGGAGGAGAAGGGGAAGTGAGGAGAGGAGGAGAAGGGGAAGTGAGGAGAGGAGAGGAGGAGAAGGGGAAGTGAGGAGAGGAGAAGGGGAAGTGAGGAGAGGAGAAGGGGAAGTGAGGAGAGTAGGAGAAGGGGAAGTGAGGAGAGGAGGAGAAGGGGAAGTGAGGAGAGGAGGAGAAGGGGAAGTGAGGAGAGGAGGAGAAGGGGAAGTGAGGAGAGGAGAAGGGGAAGTGAGGAGAGGAGGAGAAGGGGAAGTGAGGAGAGGAGAAGGGGAAGTGAGGAGAGGAGGAGAAGGGGAAGTGAGGAGAGGAGAAGGGGAAGTGAGGAGAGGAGAAGGGGAAGTGAGGAGAGGAGGAGAAGGGGAAGTGAGGAGAGGAGGAGAAGGGGAAGTGAGGAGAGGAGGAGAAGGGGAAGTGAGGAGAGGAGAAGGGGAAGTGAGGAGAGGAGAAGGGGAAGTGAGGAGAGGAGGAGAAGGGGAAGTGAGGAGAGGAGGAGAAGGGGAAGTGAGGAGAGGAGAAGGGGAAGTGAGGAGAGGAGGAGAAGGGGAAGTGAGGAGAGGAGGAGAAGGGGAAGTGAGGAGAGGAGAAGGGGAAGTGAGGAGAGGAGGAGAAGGGGAAGTGAGGAGAGGAGGAGAAGGGGAAGTGAGGAGAGGAGGAGAAGGGGAAGTGAGGAGAGGAGAAGGGGAAGTGAGGAGAGGAGGAGAAGGGGAAGTGAGGAGAAGAGGAGAAGGGGAAGTGAGGAGAGGAGGAGAAGGGGAAGTGAGGAGAGGAGGAGAAGGGGAAGTGAGGAGAGGAGAAGGGGAAGTGAGGAGAGGGGAAGTGAGGAGAGGAGAAGGGGAAGTGAGGAGAGGAGAAGGGGAAGTGAGGAGAGGGGAAGTGAGGAGAGGAGAAGGGGAAGTGAGGAGAGGAGAAGGGGGAGTGAGGGGAGGAGAAGGGGAAGTGAGGGGAGAGGAGAAGGGGAAGTGAGGAGAGGAGAAGGGGAAGTGAGAGAGGAGGAGAAGGGGAAGTGAGGAGAGGAGAAGGGGAAGTGAGGAGAGGAGGAGAAGGGGAAGTGAGGAGAGGAGAAGGGGAAGTGAGGAGAGGAGGAGAAGAAGGGGAAGTGAGGAGAGGAGAGGAGGAGAAGGGGAAGTGAGGAGAGGAGGAGAAGGGGAAGTGAGGAGAGGAGGAGAAGGGGAAGTGAGGAGAGGAGGAGAAGGGGAAGTGAGGAGAGGAGGAGAAGGGGAAGTGAGGAGAGGAGGAGAAGGGGAAGTGAGGAGAGGAGGAGAAGGGGAAGTGAGGAGAGGAGAAGGGGAAGTGAGGAGAGGAGGAGAAGGGGAAGTGAGGAGAGGAGAAGGGGAAGTGAGGAGAGGAGGAGAAGGGGAAGTGAGGAGAGGAGAGGAGGAGAAGGGGAAGTGAGGAGAGGAGAAGGGGAAGTGAGGAGAGGAGGAGAAGGGGAAGTGAGGAGAGGAGAAGGGGAAGTGAGGAGAGGAGGAGAGGATAAGGGGATGTGAAGAGAGGAGGAGAAGGGGAAGTGAGGAGAGGAGGAGAAGGGGAAGTGAGGAGAGGAGGAGAAGGGGAAGTGAGGAGAGGGGAAGGGTAAGTGAGGAGAGGAGGAGAAGGGGAAGTGAGGAGAGGAGAAGGGGGAGTGAGGGGAGGAGAAGGGGAAGTGAGGGGGAGAGGAGAAGGGGAAGTGAGGAGAGGAGAAGGGGAAGTGAGGAGAGGAGAAGGGGAAGTGAGGAGAGGAGAAGGGGAAGTGAGGGGAGGAGAAGGGGAAGTGAGGAGAGGAGAAGGGGAAGGAGGAGAGGGGAAGTGAGGAGAGGAGAAGGGGAAGTGAGGAGAGGAGAAGGGGAAGTGAGGAGAGGGGAAGTGAGGAGAGGAGAAGGGGAAGTGAGGAGAGGAGAAGGGGGAGTGAGGGGAGGAGAAGGGGAAGTGAGGGGGAGAGGAGAAGGGGAAGTGAGGAGAGGAGAAGGGGAAGTGAGGAGAGGAGAAGGGGAAGTGAGGAGAGGAGAAGGGGAAGTGAGGGGAGGAGAAGGGGAAGTGAGGAGAGGAGAAGGGGAAGTGAGGGGAGGGGAGGAGGTGAGGAGAAGAGGAGAGGAGAATGGGAAGTGAGGAGAGGAGGAGAGTAGAAGGGGAAGTGAGGAGAGGAGAAGGGGAAGTGAGGAGAGGAGAAGGGGAAGTGAGGAAAGGAGGAGAGGAGAAGGGGAGGTGAGGAGAGGAGGAGAGTAGAAGGGGAAGTGAGGAGAGAAGGAGAGTAGAAGGGGAAGTGAGGAGAGTAGGAGAGTAGAAGGGGAAGTAAAGGAGAGGAGGAGAGGAGAACGGGAAGTGAGGAGAGGAGGAGGGCATAAGGGGAAGTGAGGAGAGGAGAAGGGGAAGTGAGGAGAGGAGAGGAGAGGAGAGGAGAAGGGAAAGTGAGGAGAGGAAGGAGTGAGCTGTAACACACAAGGAGAAGGATAATAAAGATTTGAAGTCTGTACTTTTTCTCGCCCAGAAGTGTGTGTGTGTGTGTGTGTGTGTGTGTGTGTGTGTGTGTGTGTGTGTGTGTGTGTGTGTGTGTGTGTGTGTGTGTGTGTGTGTGTGTGTGTGTGTGTGTGTGTGTGTGTGTGTGTGTTCCCACGTGCGTGCGTGTGGTGTGATGTTCTTGTGTGTGTGTGGTGTGCTGTGTGTGTAGGCTTTCAGGATTCCTATAAAGAGAGATTGAGTTTGAGATCCTAGCCAGCAAAGCCCCCTTAAAATAGAAACAATCGTCCCTCTCGCCTTTCCTCAAATCAAATCAAAATATATTGGTCACATACACATGGTTATCAGATGTTAATGCGAGTGTAGCGAAATGCTTGTGCTTCTAGTTCCAACCGTGCAGTAATATCTAACAAGTAATCTAACAATTGCCATCAACTACCTAATACACACAAATCTAAAGGGGTGAATGAGAATATGTACATATAAGTATATGGATGAGCGATGGCCGAGCGGCACAGGCAAGGTGCAGTAGATGATATAAGATATAGTATATACATGTGATGTAAGATATGTAAACATGATTAAAGTGGCATTATTTAAAGTGACTAGTGATCCATTTATTAAAGTGTCCAGTGATTGGGTCTCAGTCTAGGCAGCAGCATCTCTAAGTTGGTGATTGCTGTTTAGCAGTCTGATGGCCTTGAGATAGAAGCTGTTTCTCAATCTCTCGGTCCGATCTTTGATACACCTGTACTGACCTCCGCTTCTGGATGGTAGCGGTGTGAACAGGCAGTGCCTCGGGTGGTTGTTGCCCTTGATGATCTTTTTGACCTTCCTGTGACATCGGATGCTGTAGGTGTCATGGAGGGCAGGTTGGTTGCCCCCCGGTGATGCGTTGTGCAGACCGCACCACCCTCTGGAGAGCTTTGTGGTTGAGGGTGGTGCAGTTGCCGTACCATCCTGTGATACAGCCCGACAGGATGCTCTCGATTGTGCATCTGTAAAGGTTTGTCAGGGTTTTGGGTGACAAGACAAATTTCTTGAGCTTCCTGAGGTTGAAGAGGCCCTGTTGCGCGACCATTTCAGTTTGTTCGTGATGTGCACGCCCAGGAACTTGAAACTTTCCACCTTGTCCACTGCTGTCCCATTGATGTGGTTAGGGGGGGTGCTCCCTCTGTTGATTCCTGAAGTCCACAATCATCTCCTTTGTTTTGTTGACGTTGAGCGAGAGGTTGTTTTCCCTCCCTCCCTCCCTTGTCTCAGGCTTCTAAGTTTTGATGTCTTTTTGAAGTGTTATTTTAGAGAGTAACCCTGGTGGGTGATGGTCTTCACCCCTAGACACTCATCTAAGGTCAGTTTTGCATTTCCCCATTATGGTTAAGGTTATGATTCAGGGATGGGATAACAGATCCTAGATCTGTACCTAAGGACAACTCCTCCTTCAGTCCCAACTTCACTTCTGTCTCTTCCTATGAGTCCATCATGCTCAGTACCCTACGTCCTGTCAATAGAGGAAACTGCTGTGAGGAGCTACAGGGGATGTCTTTCTCTATAACTAATACTAATACTACTCTACCAAGCAAAAAGGCAGTAAATGCTAATAGTGTGAAACTGAGAAAAATGGCTTTTATTTACCTTGGTTTCACAGTAACTTTATGCATTTACTGCTAACATGACCCCCATTTTCTCCATAACACAATACAATAGAGGCAGGATACTTGTCCACATGATTAATCATGTATTTAAAGTAGAAAAAATGACATGAACTCATTTTAGACCAAATGAGCAGTTACTGCCTTTTTGCTTGGTAGGGCAGAATAGTGGAACGGTGTTGTTGTGTTTATGGTGGGCTGGAGTTTCATGTGTCCCCAGGGCTTCCTGTCCATTCACCCAGGAGTCATCCAGGAAGATACAACATTACAAACCCTTTAGATGGAGACGTATTGAGTAGACCAGACAGGCTTCTGTATCATGTCTAGGGAATCAGGTCATCTTCTGTATCATGTCTAGGGAATCAGGTCATCTTCTGTATCATGTCTAGGGAATCAGGTCATCTTCTGTATCATGTCTAGGGAATCAGGTCATCTTCTGTATCATGTCTAGGGAATCAGGTCATCTTCTGTATCATGTCTAAGGAATCAGGTCATCTTCTGTATCATGTCTAGGGAATCAGGTCATCTTCTGTATCAGGTCTAGGGAATCAGGTCATCTTCTGTATCATGTCTAGGGAATCAGGTCATCTTCTGTATCAGGTCTAGGGAATCAGGTCATCTTCTGTATCATGTCTAGGGAATCAGGTCATCTTCTGTATCATGTCTAGGGAATCAGGTCATCTTCTGTATCAGGTCTAGGGAATCAGGTCATCTTCTGTATCATGTCTAAGGAATCAGGTCATCTTCTGTATCATGTCTAGGGAATCAGGTCATCTTCTGTATCATGTCTAGGGAATCAGGTCATCTTCTGTATCATGTCTAAGGAATCAGGTCCTCTTCTGTATCATGTCTAGGGAATCAGCTCATCTTCTGTATCATGTCTAGGGAATCAGGTCATCTTCTGTATCATGTCTAGGGAATCAGCTCATCTTCTGTATCATGTCTAGGGAATCAGGTCATCTTCTGTATCATGTCTAGAGAATCAGGTCATCTTCTGTATCATGTCTAGGGAATCAGGTCATCTTTTGTGTGCGACATCAGGAACAAGCCTCTGCTGTATCGGGAGCTGTGTTAGGGTTAGAGGTTAAAGGTCAAATGAGTGTGACCTCCGGCCCTGCCGGATGGGTAATGAGTAGAGTGTGAAAGCAGTGGGGGCATGGAGTGAGTGTGTAGGAGGGAGCTGGATAATGTATTGGTAATGAATGGCCAGGGTCAGGGGGCTGTACTGAGGGCTGTGCTGTAATGGATGAACAGCTAATATACTGAGGCGTAGTGTGTGTGTGTGTGTGTGTGTGTGGGTGGTTGGTTGGTTTTGTGTGAGTGTGTGTGCGTGCGTGTGCGCGTGTGTGTGCGTGTGCGTGTGTGTGTGTGTGTGTGTGTGTGTGTGTGTGTGTGTGTGTGTGCATCTGCATCTGGCATTTGTGTGTCTGTGCGTGTGCATATGTGTGTGTGAGCCTTCTGAATGATTGGTGTAAAACTGACAGGCTCGCACATAGGAAATGGAAATTAATTATGGGAGACTAGATTAAGATAGCTCCTCACATCCAGTTAAAGACTGAGGATGACTCGAGGCAGGATCTCTCTCTCTCTCTCCCCCTCCCTCACTCCCTCCCTCTATATATACAGTATAGGCAATCATTGTTGGTAGGCCGTCATTGTAAATAAAATAAAATTCTTAACAGACTTGCCTAGTTAAATAATAACAATAATAATAATAATTTTCTATCTCCCTCTCTCCCTCTCTTTCTTTCTTTCTTCCTCTCTCTCCATCTTTCCGAGACAGTGTTTAGGCAGGGTGCTGGGGATCAGTGGCTGGGTCTAATTCATCCAATTAATGTCCGATTCAGAGTCAAGACGAGCCACACACACACACAAACTATGCGGGACATACCTGGATAGATGTAACCTGAACCTCCTGTATACTGACTGGCCCAATGATGACTGGCTCTGGAGGAATAATCATGAGATCTAAAGGAGTACATTCCATCAACTGTCTTTATGGAGCAGTGTGGAAGTAATTATCAGAGAGAATATGCCTGTGAGTGCGTGTGTGTGTGTGCGTGTGTGTGTGTGTGTGTGTGTGTGTGTGTGTGTGTGTGTGTGTGTGTGTGTGTGTGTGTGTGTGTGTGTGTGTGTGTGTGTGTGTGTGTGTGTGTGTGTGTGTGTGTGTGTGTGTGTCTCCTCTCCCTGGCCTTTCAGCACTGCTGTGACCTCTGTGACCTTTCAGCATGATGCTGCATACCATGTTGCTGCATATCTCCATTACCCTGACACCAGGCAGCTAGTTACACACACCCACACACACACTCACACAGCCTACACACACTGACACACACACACACACACACACACACACACACACACACACACACACACACACACACACACACACACACACACACACACACACACACACACACACACACACACACACACACACACACACTCACACAGCCTACACACACTGACACACAGACATTGACACACACACAGTCAAATCATAGAGAAGAGACAGCAGAACCTCCAGTTCAGTGTTCCTGTTCAATATTTTTGGTTTAGAACACTCATCTTCCACTCCACTGTGTGTAATTGATGTATTCTGATCGATCACTTCTCTGTGTACTGTGGTCTGTGTGTGTCATATCTGGGTGTGTTGCCTCAGGGATGAATGAACAGAGGATGAATGAGAAGGATGAGAGAGGAGTTGGTAGGAGGACAAGGTGAGTGGAGGAGAAGGATGAGAAAGGGGAAGGTGAGAGGAGAGAGGATGAAAGAGGAAAGGAGGGAGAGGGGGTGTTTAGACAGTCTGTTCGTGGACACAGCTCCAGCCCTGAGGGAAGGAGTGGCTGGTAGAGGCTTGGCTGTGGAAGGGAGGGAGGAGGGAGAGGGAAGGAGTAGCTGGTAGAGGCTTGCATGTGGAAGGGAGAGAGGAGGGAGAGGGAAGGATGGAGGGTGAGTAGCTGGAGTGTCCATATGGAGGCAGCGGTCTGGTTCCCGCTGTGGGGGAGTGGAGGGGTGAGGGGGATGGAGGGCTGGGTCCTGTGTTTGGGAGAGGGATACGGGATGGGGTGTTGTAGTTCTAGGGGCAGAAGCTTGGGGGGGAGCTGGGCAGAGAAGAGAGGGGGGTAAGGGAACATTTAGGTGGGGTAGAGACGGCAGTACTGGACAGGGGTAGTGGGGGGGTTATAGGAACAGATTTGGGTGGGGTAGAGACAGGGCAGTACTGGACAGGGGTAGTGGGGGGGTTATAGGAACATATTTTGGTGGTATAGAGACAGGGCAGTACTGGACAGGGGTAGTGGGGGTTATAGGAACATATTTGGGTGGTGTAGAGACAGGGCAGTACTGGGCATGGGTAGTGAGGGGGTTATAGGAACAGATTTGGGTGGGGTAGAGACAGGGCAGTACTGGGCAGGGATAGTGAGGGGTTATAGGAACAGATTTGGGTGGGGTAGAGACAGGGCAGTACTGGGCAGGGATAGTGAGGGGGTTATAGGAACAGATTTGGGTGGGGTAGAGACAGGGCAGTACTGGGCAGGGATAGTGAGGGGGTTATAGGAACAGATTTGGGTGGGGTAGAGACAGGGCAGTACTGGGCAGGGATAGTGAGGGGGTTATAGGAACAGATTTGGGTGGGTAGAGACAGGGCAGTACTGGGCAGGGATAGTGAGGGGTTATAGGAACAGATTTGGGTGGGTAGAAACAGGGCAGTACTGGGCAGGGATAGTGAGGGGGTTATAGGAACAGATTTGGGTGGGTAGAAACAGGGCAGTACTGGGCAGGGATAGTGAGGGGGTTATAGGAACAGATTTGGGTGGGTAGAGACAGGGCAGTACTGGGCAGGGATAGTGAGGGGGTTATAGGAACAGATTTGGGTGGGTAGAGACAGGGCAATACTGGGCAGGGATAGTGAGGGGGTTATAGGAACAGATTTGGGTGGGTAGAGACAGGGCAGTACTGGGCAGGGATAGTGAGGGGGTTATAGGAACAGATTTGGGTGGGTAGAGACAGGGCAGTACTGGGCAGGGATAGTGAGGGGGTTATAGGAACAGATTTGGGTGGGTAGAGACAGGGCAGTACTGGGCAGGGATAGTGAGGGGGTTATAGGAACAGATTTGGGTGGGTAGAGACAGGGCAGTACTGGGCAGGGATAGTGAGGGGGTTATAGGAACAGATTTGGGTGGGTAGAGACAGGGCAGTACTGGGCAGGGATAGTGAGGGGGTTATAGGAACAGATTTGGGTGGGTAGAGACAGGGCAGTACTGGGCAGGGATAGTGAGGGGGTTATAGGAACAGATTTGGGTGGGGTAGAGACAGGGCAGTACTGGGCAGGGATAGTGAGGGGGTTATAGGAACAGATTTGGGTGGGGTGTGCCAGATGAAGCTTGGTGGGGAGTGGCGGGCGAGTAGCTGGCACACGGCAGATGGGCATATGGAGGGCAGGTTGGCATTTTGGCCACCACCGGAGAGGACACCTGCAGTCAGAGAGAGACAATGCCAAAGAAGAGGGTGAGAGGGGGGAAGAGAGCGAGTGAGAGAGAGAGATGTGGAGAGAGACAGGGAAAATAGGATGAGAGAGGGCCAGAGAGGGAGAGAGGGAGGGAGGGAGGGAGGGAGGGAGGGAGGGAGGGAGGGAGGGAGGGAGGGAGGGAGGGAGGGAGGGAGGGAGGGAGGGAGGGAGGGAGGGGGAGAGAGAAAGGGTGTGTGTGTGATGCAGTGATGCTGTATACGGTCTCTGAAGAGCTCTGATATTAATGAGGAGGCTAAGTGTATCAGACAACTGTGTGCCCTCTCAGAGAGGAACACACACACAGACACACACACACACAGACACACACACACACAGACACACACACACACACAGACACACACACACACACACACACACACACACACACACACACACACACACGCACACACACACGCACACACACACGCACACAGACACACACACACACACACACACACACACACACACACACACACACACACACACACACACACACACACACACACACACACACACACTGATCTCTGACTCCCCCTCAGACTAAACACAACTTTCCCACCATTTGTGTTGAGTTCAGATGAAGTCAGAGGAACAAAAGAAGTGGACTGGTAGATGAATAAGTAAACAGCCTTAAAGCTTTACTGGAATATCAGGGCCAACATTTTAAACATTCTACTAACATCACAAACACCGTTTAATTAGACTGAACTGCTCTGCTGCTAACGAGCTGCTAATTAGCTCTTGTCTTCTTCTCTCCCTCTTTACCTCCTTTCTGTCTTTCCATGCTGCATTTCTTACTAGCAAAACACTAAGTGTGTTAAAGAGAGGTCTGTTTGTAGGCCTTCTGGAGGAGATGGAGAGGAGATGGAGAGGAGATGGGTGGGACAGGTCATTATTATGACAGATGTCTGATAGCATAGTGTGTGTGTGTGTGTGTGTGTGTGTGTGTGTGTGTGTGTGTGTGTGTGCGTGCGTGCGTGCGTGCGTGCGTGCGTGCGTGCGTGCGTGCGTGCGCGCGCGTGTGGCGTGTGCGTGCGTGCGTGCGTGCGTGCGTGGCATGTGCGTGCGTGCGTGGCATGTGCGTGCGTGGCGTGTGCGTGCGTGGCGTGTGCGTGCGTGCGTGTGTGTGTGGTGTTTTGGCTGCAGTACACAGCCACAGATGCGGGAGCCAAAGGCCAGTGCCCCCGTTAAGCCATTGTCAGAGTAGGTTTGTTACGACCCACTGGAGCCTATCTGTATCATAGCCCCCCAAACACACAGCAACCCAACGCATGCAGTCACACACACACAAATACCCAATCTGCAATACAGTACATAATAGTTAGTGATTTTAGGCATGCTTGTGTGTTCTTTTGCTTACAGTGCCTTGCAAAAGTATTCATCTCCCTTGGTGTTTTTCCTATTTTGTTGCATTACAACCTGTAATTTAAACAGATTTGTATTTGTATTTCATGTAATGGACACACAAAATAGTCCAAATGGGATATTTTTTCATCGATGGGGACTGGGAAACTGGTAGGAATTGAAGGAATGATGGATGGTGCAAAATACAGGGAAATTCTTGAGGGAAACCTGCTTTAGTCTTCCAGAGATGTGAGACTGGGACAGAGGTTCACCTTCCAGCAGGACACTGACCCTAAGCATACTGCTAAAGCAACACTCAAGTGATTTAAGGGGAAGCATTTAAATGTCTTGGAATGGCCTAGTCAAAGCACAGACCTCAATCCAATTGAGAATCTGTGGTATGACTTAAAGATTGCTGTACACCAGTGGAACCTGTCCAACTTCAAGGAGCTGGAGCAGTTTTTCCTTGAAGAGTGGGCAAAAATCCCAGTGGCTAGATGTGTCAAGCTTATAGAGACATACTCCAACATACTTTCAGCTGTAATTGCTGCAAAAGTTGGTTCTACAAAGTATCTACCTTGGGGTGGGGGGTGTATAGTGAAGGGCAGTGACTCTGTTCTCTGTATGTAACCTTGGCTGGAGATACAAGGCTTTGTGTAAAACGAGGGACATGTTTTCCTCTGATCCATCTCTCCTCTTTCATCAGAAAACCAAAGTGAGGGAGCGAGGGATGGATAGAGAGGGAGAGAGAGAGCAGAGGTTTGAGGGTTGGCAGCAGCAGCATGGCCTTGAGGTGTTATCTCTGCCCCTCGCTGAGTTGAAGAGAGAGAGAGAGAGAGATGGGGAAAGAAAGTTTGAGAGAGAAAGAGGGTATAGATATAGAGAGAGTACAGAGAGAAAGTGGGTAGAGAGATGGAGAGAGAGGGGAGTAGAGAGATGTAGAGAGATGGAGAGAGAGGGGAGTATAGAGATGGAGAGAGAGGGGAGTAGAGAGATGGAGAGAGAGGGGAGTAGAGAGATGGAGAGAGAGGGGAGTATAGAGATGGAGAGAGAGGGGAGTAGAGAGATGGAGAGAGAGGGAGTAGAGATGGAGAGAGAGGGGAGTAGAGAGATGGAGAGAGAGGGGAGTAGAGATGGAGAGAGAGGGAGTATAGAGATGGAGAGAGAGGGGAGTAGAGATGGAGAGAGAGGGAGTAGAGAGATGGAGAGAGGGGGGAGAGAGATGGAGAGAGAGAGGGAGTATAGAGATGGAGAGAGAGGGGAGTAGAGAGATGGAGAGAGAGGGAGTATAGAGATGGAGAGAGAGGGGAGTAGAGAGATGGAGAGAGAGGGGAGTATAGAGATGGGAGAGAGGGGAGTATAGAGATGGAGAGAGAGGGGAGTAGAGAGATGGGAGAGAGGGGAGTAGAGATGGAGAGAGAGGGGAGTAGAGAGATGGAGAGAGAGGAGAGTATAGAGATGGAGAGAGAGGGGAGTAGAGAGATGGAGAGAGAGGGGAGTATAGAGATGGAGAGAGGGGAGTATAGAGATGGAGAGAGAGGGGAGTAGAGAGATGGAGAGAGGGGAGTAGAGAGGAGAGAGAGAGGGGAGTAGAGAGATGGAGAGAGAGGGGAGTATAGAGATGTAGAGAGATGGAGAGAGAGGGAGTAGAGAGATGGAGAGAGAGGGGAGTAGAGAGATGGAGAGAGAGGGGAGTAGAGAGATGGAGAGAGAGGGGAGTAAGTGAAAGAGGGGGGGGGGGTGATTGCAGTATAGTCCTGTTTATCTTTGTATCCTGTGTGTGAGGCAGGATGGATAGCAGATGGTCCCGGCACCAGTAAAATGAAAATACATGCAGTAAAATGTGCCTGTGTTCATTTCTCATCCCCTAGGTTAGACCCCTACACACATGCTCTCTCTGCTCTACTGGCTCACACACACACACACACACACACACACACACACACACACACACACACACACACACACACACACTCTCAAACACACACACACACACACACACACACACACACACACACACACACACACACACACACTCACAAACACACACACACTCTCCCTGCTCACTTCAAATGCACACATACACCATCTACACACAGGCAAAACATGTCAGAGTGGAGCTGACAGTGTGTTAAGGCCATACGAGTGTGCTTAGGGCCTGAGTTATTGGGTATTGTAAGGACATGTGTATCACTCCTTTTCAGTAAGGTACAAGAGAGAGGAATAAGAGTGAGGGAATCATGTTGCAGTAAGAGGAGTGGTAAGACCGACAGAGGGAATAGTATTTAGAAGGAGGAGATGGCATGTTCATCCCCAGATGAAGTCTAAATCCTCTCCTTTTCTCTCCCTTCTGTCATTCTCTCTCTCCCGTCTTAGCCCTGAGACGAGTGCTAGGGGGTGGGGAAGGCTTCCGCTTAGCTTTACTAGGGTTTGGGGAGGAATCATGTTCTATAACAAATCACTCTTCATTATAGACTTCAGTGATCAGGAGAAAACAGCCTAGCTAGAAATAAAATGGCTGCTTTTCTATGTCACACATTTCTTTGTTAGTATTTTATTTTTGGTAAAATGTCTAAATAGATGGTTTCTTTAGTTGTAATGCACAGTAAGAGCTGATCTCTGTAATGCACAGTAAGAGCTGATCTCTGTAATGCACAGTAAGAGCTGATCTCTGTAATGCATAGTAAGAGCTGATCTCTGAAATGCACAGTAAGAGCTGATCTCTGTAATGCATAGTAAGAGCTGATCTCTGAAATGCACAGTAAGAGCTGATCTCTGTAATGCACAGTAAGAGCTGATCTCTGTAATGCACAGTAAGAGCTGATCTCTGAAATGCACCCCTCCACCTCCACCCCCATCCCTCCTCTTCCACCTCTCCATCCCTCCTCCTCCACCTCTCCACCCCTCCATCCCTCCTCTCTACCATCTGTATATCCCTCCCCCTCCACCATTCCATCCCTCCTCCTCCACCTCTCCATCCCTCCTCCACCACCCCTCCATCCCTCCTCCTCCACCTCTCCATCCCTCCTCACTCCTCCTCCAGCTCTACATCCCTCCTCCACCCATCCATCCCTCCTCCTCAACCCCTCCTCCTCCACCCTCCATCCCTCCTCCACCTCTCCATCCATTCTCATCCTCCACCCCTCCTCCTCCACCCCTCCTCCTCCACCCCTCCATCCCTCCTCCTCCACCCCTCCACCTCCACCCCCATCCCTCCTCTTCCACCCCTCCATCCCTCCTCCTCCACCCCTCCATCCCTCCTCCTCCACCCCTCCATCCCTCCTCCTCCACCTCTCCATCCCTCCTCCTCCATCACTCCTCCATCTCTCCATCTCTCCTCCTCCACCCCTCCATCCCTCCTCCTCTACCCCTCCACCCCTCCTCCTCTACCTCTCCATCCCTCCTCCTCCACCTCTACATCCCTCCTCCTCCACCTCTACATCCCTCCTCCTCCACCTCTACATCCCTCCTACTCCACCTCTACATCCCTCCTCCTCCACCCCTCCATCCCTCCTCCACCTCTCCACCCCTCCTCCTCCACCCCTCCATCCCTCCTCTACCTATCCATCCCTCCTCCTCTGTCCCTCCCCCTCCATCCCTCCCCCTCCACCCCTCCATCCCTCCTCCTCCATCCCTCATCCTCCAACTCTCCTGTTGCTCTTAAACCGGTGGGATGGCAGGGCTTGTCTCCCTAGAAGTCCTTGATGTGTGCAGGAGAGTGATGATAAGCTTAATGCAGTCTGTCTGTGTTCCAGACGTGACAACCACATTAATATCACACTAATACTGCCCTGTGTCTGCTGAATGCTAATCATACTCTGTCTCTCTCTCTCTCACACACACATGCACATACACACACTGTAGTCTTTGTCTTTGGTGCTTAAGAAAATCTTGGCTAGTTGATGTTGTGAGTCAGCTATGGACTGCCAGGTTTGGAGGAGCCTTTCTGGTCACCTGTATGGTATGATTTGAGTGTGGTATATCTCTCATTGGATGACTTCATTTGTCCTTTAGTGCAGTAATCCTCTGTAGAGCTTTACAGGGTGTTAATTCAGGGTTTCGCTGCAGGCTCTATCTGAGGAAGGAGAGAGAGAGAACATGAAAGATAGAATAAACATATAAAGGAGTGTGGATGGAGGGATGAGTAAAACACAGGTGAAAGCAGTCTAGCCTGTTATCTGAGCCCCTGACAGTTGGCCTGAGTAAACACACACACACACACACACACACCCCTGGGCTGTGAAAGGACAAGTTAGACATCAAAGCAGCTATGTATCCATGCCATCAGGCCAGAGGTTAAAGATCTAGAGCTTAAATCTCACTGGATTGATTTCTTCCATTTTACTCCTACGACTCTTTCATATGTTTCCTTGTGCCTGTCGTTTTTCCCCGTTAACGTTACGACCGCGGAAATGTTTTTAATGACCTGTCAAACACACCCCGGTAGCTCCTGAAATGGAATACATAGTCATTCAGTTGCATCTAGAAGAACACTAAAGCTTCTTCAGGGATGTAACATCATTTCAACACAACACAAGAAAGAGAGGAAAGATGGGTACACATTTTTTGTGGAATTGAAAATAGTTATAAATTGCTTTAGTTAAACAGTTTTTCCAAATTAGATGTGCTGAAATGAAAGCAACTTCCGAAAATGAACATTGATTATAGTGATATTATGTCTGATCTTGCAAACAATGTAAAGTATGTTTAGAAAGGTGTAATCTAGACGAAAACGGGTTGATTTTTTATCCGAGGGTATCCTGCTATTAACACACTTGTTGAATTAGGTGAGTGCAGGTAGGCCTAGACAGAGGAGGTGAGTGCAGGTAGGCCTAGACAGAGGAGGTGAGTGCAGGTAGGCCTAGACAGAGGAGGTGAGTGCAGGTAGGCCTAGACAGAGGAGGTGAGTGCAGGTAGGCCTAGACAGAGGAGGTGAGTGCAGGTAGGCCTAGACAGAGGAGTTGAGTGCAGGTAGGCCTAGACAGAGGAGGTGAGTGCAGGTAGGCCTAGACAGAGGAGGTGAGTGCAGGTAGGCCTAGACAGAGGAGGTGAGTGCAGGTAGACCTAGACAGAGGAGGTGAGTGCAGGTAGGCCTAGACAGAGGAGGTGAGTGCAGGTAGGCCTAGACAGAGGAGGTGATTGCAGGTAGACCTAGACAGAGGAGGTGAGTGCAGGTAGACCTAGACAGAGGAGGTGAGTGCAGGTAGGCCTAGACAGAGGAGGTGAGTGCAGGTAGACCTAGACAGAGGAGGTGAGTGCAGGTAGGCCTAGACAGAGGGGATGAGTGCAGGTAGACCTAGACAGAGGAGGTGATTGCAGGTAGACCTAGACAGAGGAGGTGAGTGCAGGTAGACCTAGACAGAGGAGGTGAGTGCAGGTAGGCCTAGACAGAGGAGGTGAGTGCAGGTAGGCCTAGACAGAGGAGGTGAGTGCAGGTAGGCCTAGACAGAGGAGGTGAGTGCAGGTAGACCTAGACAGAGGAGGTGAGTGCAGGTAGACCTAGACAGAGGAGGTGATTGCAGGTAGACCTAGACAGAGGAGGTGAGTGCAGGTAGACCTAGACAGAGGAGGTGAGTGCAGGTAGGCCTAGACAGAGGAGGTGAGTGCAGGTAGGCCTAGACAGAGGAGGTGAGTGCAGGTAGGCCTAGACAGAGGAGGTGAGTGCAGGTAGACCTAGACAGGGGAGGTGAGTGCAGGGAGACCTAGACAGAGGAGGTGAGTGCAGGTAGGCCTAGACAGAGGAGGTGAGTGCAGGTAGGCCTAGACAGAGGAGGTGAGTGCAGGTAGGCCTAGACAGAGGAGGTGAGTGCAGGTAGGCCTAGACAGAGGAGGTGAGTGCAGGTAGACCTAGACAGAGGAGGTGAGTGCAGGTAGACCTAGACAGAGGAGGTGAGTGCAGGTAGGCCTAGACAGAGGAGGTGAGTGCAGGTAGGCCTAGACAGAGGAGGTGAGTGCAGGTAGGCCTAGACAGAGGAGGTGAGTGCAGGTAGGCCTAGACAGAGGAGGTGAGTGCAGGTAGACCTAGAGTCATAGAGAGAGCAGGTGAGTGCAGGTAGGCCTAGACAGAGGAGGTGAGTGCAGGTAGGCCTAGACAGAGGAGGTGAGTGCAGGTAGGCCTAGACAGAGGAGGTGAGTGCAGGTAGACCTAGACAGGGGAGGTGAGTGCAGGGAGACCTAGACAGAGGAGGTGAGTGCAGGTAGGCCTAGACAGAGGAGGTGAGTGCAGGTAGGCCTAGACAGAGGAGGTGAGTGCAGGTAGGCCTAGACAGAGGAGGTGAGTGCAGGTAGGCCTAGACAGAGGAGGTGAGTGCAGGTAGACCTAGACAGAGGAGGTGAGTGCAGGTAGACCTAGACAGAGGAGGTGAGTGCAGGTAGGCCTAGACAGAGGAGGTGAGTGCAGGTAGGCCTAGACAGAGGAGGTGAGTGCAGGTAGGCCTAGACAGAGGAGGTGAGTGCAGGTAGGCCTAGACAGAGGAGGTGAGTGCAGGTAGACCTAGAGTCATAGAGAGAGCAGGTGAGTGCAGGTAGGCCTAGACAGAGGAGGTGAGTGCAGGTAGACCTAGACAGAGGAGGTGAGTGCAGGTAGACCTAGACAGAGGAGGTGAGTGCAGGTAGGCCTAGACAGAGGAGGTGAGTGCAGGTAGGCCTAGACAGAGGAGGTGAGTGCAGGTAGGCCTAGACAGAGGAGGTGAGTGCAGGTAGGCCTAGACAGAGGAGGTGAGTGCAGGTAGGCCTAGACAGAGGAGGTGAGTGCAGGTAGACCTAGAGTCCTAGACAGAGCAGGTGAGTGCAGGTAGACCTAGAGTCCTAGAGAGAGCAGGTGAGTGCAGCTAGACCTAGAGTCCTAGACAGAGGAGGTGAGTGCAGCTAGACCTAGAGTCCTAGACAGAGGAGGTGAGTGCAGGTAGACCTAGAGTCCTAGAGAGAGCAGGTGAGTGCAGCTAGACCTAGAGTCCTAGACAGAGGAGGTGAGTGCAGGTAGACCTAGAGTCCTAGAGAGAGCAGGTGAGTGCAGCTAGACCTAGAGTCCTAGACAGAGGAGGTGAGTGCAGGTAGACCTAGAGTCCTAGACAGAGGAGGTGAGTGCAGGTAGACCTAGAGTCCTAGACAGAGCAGGTGAGTGCAGCTAGACCTAGAGTCCTAGACAGAGCAGGTGAGTGCAGCTAGACCTAGAGTCCTAGACAGAGGAGGTGAGTGCAGGTAGACCTAGAGTCCTAGAGAGAGCAGGTGAGTGCAGCTAGACCTAGAGTCCTAGACAGAGCAGGTGAGTGCAGCTAGACCTAGAGTCCTAGACAGAGGATGTGAGTGCAGGTAGACCTAGAGTCCTAGACAGAGCAGGTGAGTGCAGGTAGACCTAGAGTCCTAGACAGAGCAGGTGAGTGCAGCTAGACCTAGAGTCCTAGACAGAGAAGGTGAGTGCAGCTAGACCTAGAGTCCTAGACAGAGCAGGTGAGTGCAGGTAGACCTAGAGTCCTAGAGAGAGCAGGTGAGTGCAGCTAGACCTAGAGTCCTAGACAGAGGAGGTGAGTGCAGCTAGACCTAGAGTCCTAGACAGAGCAGGTGAGTGCAGGTAGACCTAGAGTCCTAGAGAGAGCAGGTGAGTGCAGCTAGACCTAGAGTCCTAGACAGAGGAGGTGAGTGCAGGTAGACCTAGAGTCCTAGAGAGAGCAGGTGAGTGCAGCTAGACCTAGAGTCCTAGACAGAGCAGGTGAGTGCAGCTAGACCTAGAGTCCTAGACAGAGCAGGTGAGTGCAGCTAGACCTAGAGTCCTAGACAGAGCAGGTGAGTGCAGCTAGACCTAGAGTCCTAGACAGAGCAGGTGAGTGCAGGTAGACCTAGAGTCCTAGAGAGAGCAGGTGAGTGCAGGTAGACCTAGAGTCCTAGACAGAGCAGGTGAGTGCAGGTAGACCTAGAGTCCTAGAGAGAGCAGGTGAGTGCAGGTAGACCTAGAGCCCTAGAGAGAGCAGGTGAGTGCAGCTAGACCTAGAGTCCTAGACAGAGCAGGTGAGTGCAGGTAGACCTAGAGTCCTAGACAGAGCAGGTGAGTGCAGGTAGACCTAGAGCCCTAGAGAAAGCAGGTGAGTGCAGGTAGACCTAGAGTCCTAGACAGAGGAGGTGAGTGCAGGTAGACCTAGAGTCCTAGACAGAGGAGGTGAGTGCAGGTAGACCTAGAGTCCTAGAGAGAGCAGGTGAGTGCAGCTAGACCTAGAGTCCTAGACAGAGCAGGTGAGTGCAGCTAGACCTAGAGTCCTAGAGAGAGCAGGTGAGTGCAGCTAGACCTAGAGTCCTAGACAGAGGAGGTGAGTGCAGCTAGACCTAGAGTCCTAGAGAGAGCAGGTGAGTGCAGCTAGACCTAGAGTCCTAGACAGAGGAGGTGAGTGCAGGTAGACCTAGAGTCCTAGAGAGAGCAGGTGAGTGCAGGTAGACCTAGAGTCCTAGACAGAGCAGGTGAGTGCAGCTAGACCTAGAGTCCTAGACAGAGCAGGTGAGTGCAGCTAGACCTAGAGTCCTAGACAGAGCAGGTGAGTGCAGCTAGACCTAGAGTCCTAGACAGAGGATGTGAGTGCAGGTAGACCTAGAGTCCTAGACAGAGCAGGTGAGTGCAGGTAGACCTAGAGTCCTAGACAGAGCAGGTGAGTGCAGGTAGACCTAGAGTCCTAGAGAGAGCAGGTGAGTGCAGCTAGACCTAGAGTCCTAGACAGAGCAGGTGAGTGCAGCTAGACCTAGAGTCCTAGACAGAGCAGGTGAGTGCAGCTAGACCTAGAGTCCTAGACAGAGGATGTGAGTGCAGGTAGACCTAGAGTCCTAGACAGAGCAGGTGAGTGCAGGTAGACCTAGAGTCCTAGACAGAGCAGGTGAGTGCAGGTAGACCTAGAGTCCTAGACAGAGCAGGTGAGTGCAGGTAGACCTAGAGTCCTAGACAGAGCAGGTGAGTGCAGGTAGACCTAGAGTCCTAGACAGAGCAGGTGAGTGCAGCTAGACCTAGAGTCCTAGACAGAGCAGGTGAGTGCAGCTAGACCTAGAGTCCTAGAGAGAGCAGGTGAGTGCAGGTAGACCTAGAGCCCTAGAGAGAGCAGGTGAGTGCAGCTAGACCTAGAGTCCTAGACAGAGCAGGTGAGTGCAGGTAGACCTAGAGTCCTAGACAGAGCAGGTGAGTGCAGGTAGACCTAGACAGAGTAGGTGAGTGCAGGTAGACCTAGAGTCCTAGACAGAGCAGGTGAGTGCAGGTAGACCTAGAGCCCTAGAGAGAGCAGGTGAGTGCAGCTAGACCTAGAGTCCTAGACAGAGCAGGTGAGTGCAGCTAGACCTAGAGCCCTAGAGAGAGCAGGTGAGTGCAGCTAGACCTAGAGTCCTAGACAGAGCAGGTGAGTGCAGCTAGACCTAGAGTCCTAGACAGAGCAGGTGAGTGCAGGTAGACCTAGAGCCCTAGAGAGAGCAGGTGAGTGCAGGTAGACCTAGAGTCCTAGACAGAGCAGGTGAGTGCAGCTAGACCTAGAGTCCTAGACAGAGCAGGTGAGTGCAGCTAGACCTAGAGTCCTAGAGAGAGCAGGTGAGTGCAGCTAGACCTAGAGTCCTAGACAGAGCAGGTGAGTGCAGGTAGACCTAGACACATATAATTGTCTTTATTAACACAAAATATAAAAATACCTGATACCATTAGAACATGTATATACGAGTGCATTCAACAACAACAAAAAACTCTGAAATTTGATTTGATAAATTGAATAACAATCATTCCCACCAAAATCCCTGAATGCCATTCATTTTTCATCCCTGAATACCATTCATTATTCATCCATGCCAGTAAAATGTTTTATGTGCTATATATAATTCAATCAATGCCTGATAGATAAAAAATTGTTAAAAAGGCAAACAGTTTGGAGTATTTTCATCTGTTGTCTAACTGTTGCATTGGAACAATTTTGATGACCGCTCATCACACTGAGCGCAGTGCCACAAAGTGTTGTATACGTTCCGTTCCAAAATTTGAGCCACACTAACGTACATAGAACTACATCTGAAAACAACGCTCCATCATTGCATTTGCATAGTTTGCGTGAAGTGTGTAGGGCCCTTAACAGAGAGCGAGAAAGGGGGAGGCAGGGAGAGTTTGGCCTGTGTTAAAGACCTAATCTATTTGGTTGTTTTGGCAGTTGTTGTGAGAAGGGGGGGGGGGCAGGGTTGACAGCATGCCCGGGCTGGTTAAAAGGAGAGAGAGAGAGAGAGAGAGAGAGAGGCCTTGTTGCTAAATGCTGTAAATAACATCAGAGGCCGAAGCTAAATGGAAATCGAAGCAGTTACCCTATTAGCATGGGCTTGAACTCACACAGGCTTTGTAACATCTCTAACCTCGCTCTCCCTCTGACCCTCTCTCTCCCTCTCTCTCTCCCTATCCCTTCCTCCCTCCCTCTCTCTCCCTATCCCTCCCTCTCTCTCCCTCTCTCTCTCCCTATCCCTTCCTCCCTCCCTCCCTCTCTCTCCCTATCCCTCCCTCTCTCTCCCTCTCTCTCTCCCTATCCCTTCCTCCCTCCCTCCCTCTCTCTCCCTATCCCTCCCTCTCTCTCCCTCTCTCTCTCCCTATCCCTTCCTCCCTCCCTCCCTCTCTCTCCCTATCCCTCCCTCTCTCTCTCTCCCTATCCCTTCCTCCCTCCCTCCCTCCCTCCCTCTCTCTCCCTATCCCTCCCTCTCTCCCTCTCTCTC
>NC_068422.1:72552212-72584712 GCF_023373465.1 Oncorhynchus keta | reverse complement strand
ATGGTGTGTGTTGGTCATGCTACGGCCCTGTGATGGTGTGTGTTGGTCATGCTACGACCCTGTGATGGTGTGTGTTGGTCATGCTACGGCCCTGTGATGGTGTGTGTTGGTCATGCTACGGCCCTGTGATGGTGTGTGTTGGTCATGCTACGACCCTGTGATGGTGTGTGTTTGTCATGCTACGGCCCTGTGATGGTGTGTGTTTGTCATGCTACGGCCCTGTGATGGTGTGTGTTGGTCATGCTACGGCCCTGTGATGGTGTGTGTTGGTCATGCTACGGCCTTGTGATGGTGTGTGTTTGTCATGCTACGGCCCTGTGATGGTGTGTTGGGTTTGTTTGCTGCTTTGTGTGTGTGCGTGTGCTGTGTGTGTATTTTGCATATGTGTGCTCAGGTAGATCAGGCGAGGGCTTTTATTACCAGTTAACACCCTACTAGCAGTAAGGGAGGGAGGGAGAGTAGCTGTACGTAAGTAGTGTGCTTGGTTTGCCAGATCAATGATGTGTGGCTGTGTGATCGATGTGAGGGCTTAGAGGACTGAAGCGGGCTAATGGGCAGGTCAGTGGATCAGGCACAGCCTCGCCTCCTACACCTGTTAATAGGCCTCACCACACTCCCCTGACACACACTGAGAGAGAGGGGGGGGGAGTGGGAAGTAGAAGAAGGAGAGAGAGGTGGAAGGAGAAGAGGGAGAGAGAGGGGGAGAGAGATGGGGGAGAGGAGAAGGAGGAGAGAGGGACAAGGGGAGAGAAAGAGAAAAGAGAGAGACCTATATAATAGGTGGTGTCAGAGGAAAGCCCATAAAATTGTCAGAGACACCTGTCACCCAAGTTATAGACTGTTCTCTCTGCTACCACACGGCAAACGGTACCGGAGCCCCAAGTCTAGGACCGAGAGGCTCCTCAACAGCTTCTACCCCCAAGCCATTAGACTGCTGAACAATTCATCAAATCGCCACCGGACAATTTACATTGACCTCCCCCCTCCCTTTTTGTACACTGCTGCCACTCACTGTTTATTATCTATGCATAGTCACTTCACCCCCACCTACATGTACAGATTACCTCAACTAGCCTGTACACCCGCACACTGACTCGGTACCGGTACCCCCTGTATATAACATCATTATTGTTATTCTTATTGTTACTTTTTATTTGAATCTACTTTGTAAATATTTTCTAAAACTATTCTTGACCTGCATTGTTTGTTAAGTGCTTGTAAGTAAGCATTTCACGGTCAAATCTACACCTGTTGTATTCAGCGCATGTGACAAATAAAGTTAGATTTGATTTGACACACAGACACACACACACACACACAGATACACACAGATACACTAATAAATAGACTTGTATCTCCCTCCTTTACTCCTGTACACTCAACCCTCCCCCCCACACACACACACTCTCTCTATCTCCTCTCTATCACTCCCTAGCAGACTGTAGCAGTACCATATGGCTCAGTGTGTGTGTGTGTGTGTGTGTGTGTGTGTGTGTGTGTGTGTGTGTGTGTGTGTGTGTGTGTGTGTGTGTGTGTGTGTGTGTGTGTGTGTGTGTGTGTGTGTGTGTGTGTGTGTGTGTGTGTGTGTGTGTGTGTGTGTGTGTGTGGTTGGTATTTAAAGGCATGTACAGTAAATATGACAGGGATTAGTAAACAGACCTTACCTAATCTCAACAGACCTTACCTAATCTCTTCAAACTCTACCCTCTCACACAATGCTCATAAAGACTCTATCAGCCGCCTCCCAACACATCTTATTGGCTCAGACAGAAATCTCTGCCTGGTGATTTGTTATTTGTGGCTGTCTGTCTCTGTCTCTGTCTCTTTGGTCTGGCTAGGTGAGCCAAGGGTCAAACAGAGAGAGAAGGGAGACGTCTGTGTGGTTGTTTGTGGGCTGAATCAGTAGCTTTCCAATAAACCAATGTTGTTGTCGTTTAGGTTTCTCAGTTGTTGTTGTCCGTGTGTGGTTGTGTGTGTGTGTGGGTGCCAGGTTATTGGCAGCTGACGGTCTCACACTGAGACATATCACAAACACAGAGAGACCTCGTGGGTAGCCTACACAGGCAGGTTGGAGCCAGGGTATGATAGAAAAGCATGTGAACTCTATCTGCCTAAAAAATCTTTGATGTGTGTGGCTGTTCAAGAATCTCCTCCTCCCTTTTGAATCTGTTCTGCATGTTAAATGCCTTTATTTCCACCCGATCTTCATTTAATAACTGCCCCTTAAGACTAGCAGGAAACAAATGCCCCAGAGGCACCACACACACAACCGTCCCCCCCAACCATTATTATGCTTTCACAGAGGTACAGAGACATTTGAGGGGGTTTGGGTAGGCATAGATGGATAGAGAGGAGAGGAAATTATGGGCTGACAGGCCTAGAGGGGAAGAGGGGGCCCCAGGCAGTCCATGGGAGGGCCCCACTCTATTCTTCTCCACCTCTCTGAGTGTGTCTCCCCATAGCAGGCTCTGAAAGGCCTGCTACTTGTCCTCTAAACAAAGGGAGAGAAGGAGGGGAGGGGGAGAACCGTGTGCCTTTCAGAGGAGAAGGGGAGTTCAGAAAGGAGGTGAAGGAGGCATTCTATTCAGCCATGGAGGGGGGGCACACATGCTTTCACTGTGCCTGGCAATCCCACCGTCAGTCCTCACACACACACACACACACACACACACACACACACACACACACACACACACACACACACACACACACACACACACCACTGCAATGTACACTGTGTGACACAAGAGCAAGGGGGAGAAGAGGAGAGAGAGGTACACAATAATTAAATTCTATAGCATTCAACTACAGCATTCAACTACAGCATTCAACTACAGGATTCAACTACAGCATTCAACTACAGCATTCAACTACATGATTCAACTACAGCATTCAACTACAGCATTCAACTACAGGATTCAACTACAGCATTCAACTACAGCATTCAACTACAGCATTCAACTACGGGATTCAACTACGGGATTCAACTACAGCATTCAACTACAGCATTCAACTACGGGATTCAACTACAGCATTCAACTACGGGATTCAACTACAGCATTCAACTACAGCATTCAACTACAGCATTCAACTACAGGATTCAACTACAGCATTCAACTACAGCATTCAACTACAGCATTCAACTACAGCATTCAACTACAGGATTCAACTACAGGATTCAACTACAGCATTCAACTACAGCATTCAACTACAGGATTCAACTACAGGATTCAACTACAGCATTCAACTACAGGATTCAACTACAGCATTTAACTACAGGATTCAACTACAGCATTCAACTACAGGATTCAACTACAGGATTCAACTACAGCATTCAACTACAGCATTCAACTACAGCATTCAACTACAGCATTCAACTACAGGATTCAACTACAGGATTCAACTACAGCATTCAACTACAGCATTCAACTACAGGATTCAACTACAGCATTCAACTACAGCATTCAACTACAGCATTCAACTACAGGATTCAACTACAGCATTCAACTACAGGATTCAACTACAGCATTCAACTACAGCATTCAACTACAGGATTCAACTACAGCATTCAACTACAGGATTCAACTACAGGATTCAACTACAGCATTCAACTACAGGATTCAACTACAGCATTCAACTACAGGATTCAACTACAGCATTCAACTACAGCATTCAACTACAGGATTCAACTACAGCATTCAACTACAGGATTCAACTACAGCATTCAACTACAGCATTCAACTACAGCATTCAACTACGGGATTCAATACATGGTAAACATATTATGACCATTCCTCTGGATAAGAGCGTCTGCTAAATGACTTAAATGTAATGTAAATGTAATATAGAGAGAACTACAGTAGGTGTTACTGGTATTTTCATCCTCATCTCTCAGTGTGCCAGGTTTGAGGCGAAGGGTGGAGATTGGAGCAAGGCTCTCATACCTCCCTCCCTCCCCCTCTCTGTCTCTCTCTTATTTCTTCATTAGCGTGCTGTTAGCTGCGGCCGTGGAGCGAGGCCTTGTCTCCTGTGGCTGATAGATTGTAATGAATTTAACAGCAGTCAGATCCTTCAAAAGCCTCTCATAAGCTTAAGCCCCTTTATTAAATTAAGCTAACGACGCCTAAGGCCAGGACCACTGACGAAAGGGATGGAGGGAGGGATGGAGATGGTGGAAGAGATTGGAGGAGAGGGAACGGGAGGGAAGAGATGGAGGGAGAGGAGACAGGGAGGGAGGAGAGGGCTAGAGAGGGAGGGAGGGCTAAAAAACAGGGAAGAGAAAGGTGAGGGAGGCAGGGTGAGGAGGGGAAGGGAATACCCGGTGGGCTCCCATACGGAGGGGAAGGGAATACCCAGTAGGCTCCCATATGGAGGGGAAGGGAATACCCAGTGGGCTCCCATACGGAGGGGAAGGGAATACCCAGTGGGCTCCCATACGGAGGGGAAGGGAATACCCAGTAGGCTCCCATACGGAGGGGAAGGGAATACCCAGTGGGCTCCCATACGGAGGGGAAGGAAATACCCGGTAGGCTCCCATACGGAGGGGAAGGGAATACCCAGTGGGCTCCCATACGGAGGGGAAGGGAATACCCGGTAGGCTCCCATACGGAGGGGAAGGGAATACCCAGTGGGCTCCCATACGGAGGGGAAGGGAATACCCAGTGGGCTCCCATACGGAGGGGAAGGGGATACCCAGTAGGCTCCCATACGGAGGGGAAGGGAATACCCAGTGGGCTCCATACGGAGGGGAAGGGAATACCCAGTGGGCTTCCATACGGAGGGGAAGGGAATACCCAGTAGGCTCCCATACGGAGGGGAAGGGAATACCCAGTGGGCTTCCATACGGAGGGGAAGGGAATACCCTGTGGGCTCCCATACAGAGGGGAAGGGAATACCCAGTGGGCTTCCATACGGAGGGGAAGGGAATACCCAGTGGGCTCCCATACGGAGGGGAAGGGAATACCCAGTGGGCTCCCATACAGAGGGGAAGGGAATACCCAGTGGGCTTCCATACGGAGGGGAAGGGAATACCCAGTGGGCTCCCATACGGAGGGGAAGGGAATACCCAGTGGGCTCCCATACGGAGGGGAAGGGAATACCCAGTAGGCTCCCATACGGAGGGGAAGGGAATACCCAGTGGGCTCCCATACGGAGGGGAAGGGAATACCCAGTGGGCTCCCATACGGAGGGGAAGGGAATACCCAGTGGGCTCCCATACGGAGGGGAAGGGAATACCCAGTAGGCTCCCATACGGAGGGGAAGGGAATACCCAGTGGGCTCCATACGGAGGGGAAGGGAATACCCTGTGGGCTCCCATACGGAGGGGAAGGGAATACCCTGTGGGCTCCCATACGGAGGGGAAGGGAATACCCAGTGGGCTCCCATACGGAGGGGAAGGGAATACCCAGTAGGCTCCCATACGGAGGGGAAGGGAATACCCAGTGGGCTCCCATACGGAGGGGAAGGGAATACCCAGTGGGCTCCCATACGGAGGGGAAGGGAATACCCAGTAGGCTCCCATACGGAGGGGAAGGGAATACCCAGTGGGCTCCCATACGGAGGGGAAGGGAATACCCAGTGGGCTCCCATACGGAGGGGAAGGGAATACCCAGTAGGCTCCCATACGGAGTGGAAGGGAATACCCAGTGGGCTCCCATACGGAGGGGAAGGGAATACCCAGTGGGCTCCCATACGGAGGGGAAGGGAATACCCAGTGGGCTCCCATACGGAGGGGAAGGGAATACCCAGTGGGCTCCCATACGGAGGGGAAGGAATACCCAGTAGGCTCCCATACGGAGGGGAAGGGAATACCCAGTGGGCTCCCATACGGAGGGGAAGGGAATACCCAGTGGGCTCCCATACGGAGGGGAAGGGAATACCCAGTAGGCTCCCATACGGAGGGGAAGGGAATACCCAGTGGGCTCCCATACGGAGGGGAAGGGAATACCCAGTGGGCTCCCATACGGAGGGGAAGGGAATACCCAGTAGGCTCCCATACGGAGGGGAAGGGAATACCCAGTGGGCTCCCATACGGAGGGGAAGGGAATACCCAGTGGGCTCCCATACGGAGGGGAAGGGAATACCCAGTAGGCTCCCATACGGAGGGGAAGGGAATACCCAGTGGGCTCCCATACGGAGGGGAAGGGAATACCCAGTGGGCTCCCATACGGAGGGGAAGGGAATACCCAGTGGGCTCCCATACGGAGGGGAAGGGAATACCCAGTAGGCTCCCATACGGAGGGGAAGGGAATACCCGGTGGGCTCCCATACGGAGGGGAAGGGAATACCCAGTGGGCTCCCATACGGAGGGGAAGGGAATACCCAGTGGGCTCCCATACGGAGGGGAAGGGAATACCCAGTGGGCTCCCATACGGAGGGGAAGGGAATACCCAGTGGGCTCCCATACGGGGGAAGGGAATACCCAGTAGGCTCCCATACGGAGGGGAAGGGAATACCCAGTGGGCTCCATACGGAGGGGAAGGGAATACCCAGTGGGCTTCCATACGGAGGGGAAGGGAATACCCAGTGGGCTCCCATACGGAGGGGAAGGGAATACCCAGTAGGCTCCCATACGGAGGGGAAGGGAATACCCAGTGGGCTCCCATACGGAGGGGAAGGGAATACCCAGTGGGCTCCCATACGGAGGGGAAGGGAATACCCAGTGGGCTCCCATACGGAGGGGAAGGGAATACCCAGTGGGCTCCCATACGGAGGGGAAGGGAATACCCAGTGGGCTCCCATACGGAGGGGAAGGGAATACCCAGTGGGCTTCCATACGGAGGGGAAGGGAATACCCAGTAGGCTCCCATACTTGTAGTGCACCTGCGGCTGCCTGGTTGAGAGGGAATAGTAATGAGGCCCTAGCAAAGCCTCACTGTGGGGATAACTCAATGCAAATGTGTGTTTTGAAAAGTATCTGCGCTAGAAACCATCCAGTAAAACATGAATGTTTAACCACACTGCTGAATGCAGGCCTTTCAAAGCTGTGTTTACACTTTCCTAGCGTCTATGTAAATGACTTTGTGTGCTTGAAGCCAAGCCTTTGACATTGTGATGTTTATGGTTGTAGTATGGTGAGATGACAGGGGTGTGTTTTATTTTTTTTCTGTTTGTATGTGCATGTGCATGCATGTGTGTGACTTTGTGTGCCTGTGTGCGTGTGCCTGCTTGTGTTTGCGCGAGAGTGCATGCTTTCGTATGTGTGCACATGTCTCTGTGTGTGTGTGTGTGTGTGTGTGTGTGTGTGTGTGTGTGTGTGTGTGTGTGTGTGTGTGTGTGTGTGTGTGTGTGTGTGTGTGTGTGTGTGTGTGTGTGTGTGTGTGTGTGTGTGTGTGTGTGTGTGTGTGTGCGTGTGCATGTCTGTGTGTGTGTGCGTATGCATGTCTGTGTGTGCACGAGAGTGCATGCTTGCGTACATGTGCGCATGTCTGTGTTTGTGTGTGTGTCTGTAGAGCTGTCCTGGGGGCAGTATGCATGTCTGTGTTTGTGTGTCTGTAGAGCTGTCCTGGGGGCAGTATGCATGTCAGTGTTTGTGTGTGTGTCTGTAGAGCTGTCCTGGGGGCAGTATGCATGTCTGTGTTTGTGTGTGTGTCTGTAGAGCTGTCCTGGGGGCAGTATGCATGTCTGTGTTTGTGTGTGTGTCTGTAGAGCTGTCCTGGGGGCAGTATGCATGTCTGTGTTTGTGTGTGTGTCTGTAGAGCTGTCCTGGGGGCAGTATGCATGTCAGTGTTTGTGTGTGTGTCTGTAGAGCTGTCCTGGGGGCAGTATGCATGCAGACAGCAGGCAGATGAGAGGTTGGGTCCCAGAACTGCATCATCAGTCAGGATCGTGTAACCTCCTCTACCTGCTCTCTCTCTCTCTTTCTCTCTCTCTCTCTCTCTCTCTCTCTCTCTCTCTCTCGCTCTCTCTCTCTCTCTCTCTCTCTCTCTCTCTTTCTCTCTCTCTTCCTCTCTCTCTTTCTCTTTTCTCTTCCGGGTCACACAGAGGTGAGAGCTAAGCTTTCAGATAGATGGGGGGGAGTGAGTGAGTGAGTGAGTGAGTGAGTGAGTGAGTGAGTGAGTGAGTGAGTGAGTGAGTGAGTGAGTGAGTGAGTGAGTGAGTGAGTGAGTGAGTGAGTGAGAGAGAGATATGGTAGTCAGGCAGAAATAAAGAAATGCAGAGCAGTTAAAGTCCCATTAGAGCATCAGATAGAGGTTATCTGCAGTTTACCATCCTGATAGGAACTAAACCTCTCTCTTTCTCCCTCCCCATTTCTTTCAATGAAATTCAAAGGGCTTTATTGGCTTGGGAAACATATGTTAACATTGACAAAGCAAGTGAAATAGATAATAAACAAAAGTGAAATAAACAGTAAATATTACACTCACAGATGTTTTAAAGGAATAGAGACATTTTGAATGTCATATTATGTATATATATATATATATATATATAGTGTTGTAACGATGTGCAAATAGTTAAAGTACAAAAGGGATAATAAATAAACATAAATATGGGTTGTATTTACAATGGTGTTTCTTCTTCGCTGGTTGACCTTTTCTCTCTCTGTCTCTCCCTCTCTCATCCCCACTCCCAGTCCTCCCTTCAGTAATCTATTTGAATATGAATGATATCAAGCTCAGTGCCCACTAGTCAACTACTCGTTATAGTTTAGTTTACAACACAGTTATTTGTAGTTTTTTGTTATTTGTAATTGCCTGCTTGTTTTTTCTATTTATTTTTCGTTTTTTAAACAGCTTTAGAAGCTATGAAGAGGATATACTCAATGTGCAGGGACAAAATGCCATGTAGCCTAATCATTTAAAATGTGTGAGTGAAGGCCTGTGTTGGCAGGCAACACTTGGAAGTCTATGAGTTTTTACAATCAGAGTCCCATGCTTCTCCAACACTGGCTTATTGAGTGATCTACAATCAAGCCATTGATAAGTACACGGATGGGAGAGGGAGACAGTTCACGGTCAGTTCAGTGAGATAGACAGCTGCCTGGTATGTGGGAGCTGTGCTCTTGGTAGGTGTCTGCCCCCTTGTGGACGTTCAGTGAAATTGTCATTTTCATAGCTCTGCAGATTTCATGTCAATTCGATCGTCCATGCATTCTATAGCTCATGAACACGTAAATAAACATATGTTATATTTTTGGCCTACCTAAATCGGCTATTTCATGATCATTTTAGAAATTAAACTAGATTTGAATTGTGTTATGTTTAAAAGTAGACTAGTGTCATCAAACGATTAATGGAATTTAAAATGATAAATGCATGTATTCAGCCTATAAATTATAAATAGGCCTGCCTACCTACTTGCGAATTGATCTCATTCAACCCTGTGACACTAAGCAGCCTCGTCTGCCCCTCCTGCCTTATAACATGTGTAATGACACAACAAAGCCGCTACAGTACATGAACTCCATTCCTGTCATGTGTGGAATGTGAAGCATCGGCCCTCTATTCTTTTCAGTGGCCGGGGGACAATGTGGGGTCAGCGCTCCGACGGCGTGACATGGGAGCAGGTGCTTGTCCCCATGTCTGTTTGTCTGTCGGTCCCCCACTAGAGAAGAAGCCCCACCTCCCTCCTTTCTCCCTCCCTCCCCTCCGGGCTCTGCTCTGCTCAGCAGCCGGCTGGCTCCCTCGATGTGCCTCGCAAGCGACGGAGCTTCCTGCGTGACAACAAAAGTAGCCTACTCTCGACAGCGCGGAGCGCGGCGATGGATTTGCGCTTTTACCACTAGTGGGGATTATAATACAAATATTGGATTACTACTCTCCTTTTGCGGTGAGTTTTTGTCGGTATTCGTTTGGTTAGCATCGTTTTTAGAGTAAATGAGTGAACAGTGGAGAGGTTTGTTGAGGAAGTTATGACTATCTCGAGGAAACGATTGTCGTGAATTGAAGCTCGATGCTGGCTTGCAGTTCTTTGCGTTGCGGCGTGTTAACGCATCAACGGCTTTGTTTTATGATGCTGTTTTGTGATATTGTCCTGTGCGTCGGTGCGTAAAGCATTTGTCTTTATGACAAATGAAAACCGAAACTGGATTTGAACAATGTTACCTATTTTATTACTGATATGTAGGCCTAGGCTATTGTTGAGTTACATCTAGGCTACGTTTAACAGTGTCCAAATGATGACTTTTCGATACATTGTCCCCGGGGGTTGTCGCGTTGAGTGTAGAGTTGATAAACTAAGCTTTGCGACAGCTTTCCTGGTGTGGTTGTCATGCCTTCATCGGCAAAAAAATAATTGTGAACGAGGCACGGTTAAAGACATCGAAACCTTGGTAGAAATGGAGAAGTCCTCTTTGTGACATGCTGTTTTATTGCCTTCCATAGCTAAGTTATGTAGGCTTTTGGAAATAATAGCTTCTTCCATCATAACATTGAAATTACAATGTTTAGCTATATGTAGGCCTATTTATCTTCATGTTGTCGGTTATATATAAATAATGGAATACATCGAAACGTGTGTATTACTATTTTTCAGTTTATGACTGCTATTACATTTCTGGGCTAGTTATTTTGAAACGTCACGGGTTGTATGCCTGTGGGATCTTTGTAGTTTATATTCACCGGTTTGGTCTAGAAGGGATACAGTTTGTTGTTAAAGGGTTGGAGAGTTTTCGCAGCAGGTTAATATAATTAATGTAGCAGGTTAGGATGAGTAGGTTAAGGTTAGGAAAAGTGTTGGGGTTAGCTAAAATACCACCCAAAACTTTTGACGTCAATTTGACAAAAGCCTTATCCCATCTAGACATGATCATGTTATCTCCATTGTCCCCACCGGTCGTATAAAATGGCGATGGTGTGACTCTGGTAAACGTTTGTTGGTCGTAGACGTAGGGTGTCACAAGAGGACTTATATTGAAGATGACTGTCCGTGACCGAGCGTGTGTGTACACAGACGCCAGGTGGAGTGGGTCAATAATTTCCCACGCTCCGGGTGCGCCAACCAGCGATCCCCTTGTTACCGGGAGGCGCGCGTAGCCTCAGCTTCTACAGTAGGCATAAACACACACACTACACGGAAAGGCGTCGCGCCACTGTGCAGAGTCGCACTGTGCTGTGTACTGAGGTTATCAGTAGCCAGAAGAAGCGGGTTATTTGTTTACCCGCGGCTGATAAGGCTCAGTGACCTCAGAATAATCCGCCATGTTGCCGCTCTCCTCTGTCACTGCAGGCTGCTGATTGGAGCTTGACGTATGGAAATAATTCTAACGCAAAGTGTTACATTGTATTTATTGGACTATGTCAAGTACTACGTGGAGCTGCCTGCAGATGAATTGCTCAGTGTTAGAAAACTAAAACGGATTCAAACCAAAACAACCTAAACAAAATCTCTTTCTACCTAAAACACAACCTCTATTGTTGCATCATTGTTCCTCTACCTCCTGTACTGTCATTGTACTTTATGACTGTTCTGACAGTGTGCTCTACCTACAGTAGGCAGCTGGTGTGTCTGTGGCCTCAGTCCTCCCGGTGACAGTTTGTCAGTGGTAAAAGCCATATGTCCCTGTTTAGACAGTGATTAGAGCCTACAAGGTGCTGTGTGTCTGTGTGTTTACACAGTGTGCCTAGATCTAAGGTGACCAGTTTGAATTTCCTTATCTCCGATAGCTTGCAATGACAGAGACTGTAAAGTTTGCATGGGTTTACATATGTGTCTATTGAAGAGATGCAGGGAGGTGGCTGGCCTCACATTGGACTATTAGAACTACAGTATGTCCCAGGGTTTCTCTGAAACTACAATGCACAGCATTTGAACACACAGTGAGGTGAGCGAAGTGTGTGTAGGCACATGTGTATGTTCACTGAGTTCTCTGTGTGTGACTGTGTGTATGTTCACTGAGCTCTCTGTGTGACTGTGTGTATGTTTACTGAGCTCTCTGTGTGTGACTGTGTGTATGTTCACTGAGCTCTGTGTGTGACTGTGTGTATGTTCACTGAGCTCTCTGTGTGTGACTGTGTGTATGTTTACTGAGTTCTCTGTGTGTGACTGTGTGTATGTTTACTGAGTTCTCTGTGTGTGACTGTGTGTATGTTTACTGAGCTCTCTGTGTGTGACTGTGTGTATGTTCACTGAGCTCTCTGTGTGTGACTGTGTGTATGTTTACTGAGCTCTCTGTGTGTGACTGTGTGTATGTTCACTGAGCTCTCTGTGTGTGACTGTGTGTATGTTCACTGAGCTCTCTGTGTGTGACTGTGTTCACTGAGCTCTCTGTGTGTGACTGTGTGTATGTTCACTGAGTTCTCTGTGTGTGACTGTGTGTATGTTCACTGAGCTCTCTGTGTGTGACTGTGTTCACTGAGCTCTCTGTGTGTGACTGTGTGTATGTTCACTGAGTTCTCTGTGTGTGACTGTGTGTATGTTCACTGAGCTCTCTGTGTGTGACTGTGTGTATGTTTACTGAGCTCTCTGTGTGTGACTGTGTGTATGTTCACTGAGCTCTCTGTGTGTGACTGTGTGTATGTTCACTGAGCTCTCTGTGTGTGACTGTGTGTATGTTCACTGAGCTCTCTCTGTGTGTGACTGTGTGTATGTTCACTGAGCTCTCTGTGTGTGACTGTGTGTATGTTCACTGAGCTCTCTGTGTGTGACTGTGTGTATGTTCACTGAGCTCTCTCTGTGTGTGACTGTGTGTATGTTCACTGAGCTCTCTCTGTGTGTGACTGTGTGTATGTTCACTGAGCTCTCTCTGTGTGTGACTGTGTGTATGTTCACTGAGCTCTCTGTTTATGACTGTGTGTATGTTCACTGAGCTCTCTGTGTGTGACTGTGTGTATGTTTACTGAGCTCTCTGTGTGTGACTGTGTGTATGTTCACTGAGCTCTCTGTGTGTGACTGTGTGTATGTTCACTGAGCTCTCTGTGTGTGACTGTGTGTATGTTTACTGAGCTCTCTGTGTGTGACTGTGTGTATGTTCACTGAGCTCTCTGTGTGTGACTGTGTGTATGTTCACTGAGCTCTCTGTGTGTGACTGTGTTCACTGAGCTCTCTGTGTGTGACTGTGTGTATGTTCACTGAGTTCTCTGTGTGTGACTGTGTGTATGTTCACTGAGCTCTCTGTGTGTGACTGTGTTCACTGAGCTCTCTGTGTGTGACTGTGTGTATGTTCACTGAGTTCTCTGTGTGTGACTGTGTGTATGTTCACTGAGCTCTCTGTGTGTGACTGTGTTTACTGAGCTCTCTGTGTGTGACTGTGTGTATGTTCACTGAGCTCTCTGTGTGTGACTGTGTGTATGTTCACTGAGCTCTCTGTGTGTGACTGTGTGTATGTTCACTGAGCTCTCTGTGTGTGACTGTGTGTATGTTCACTGAGCTCTCTGTGTGTGACTGTGTGTATGTTCACTGAGCTCTCTGTGTGTGACTGTGTGTATGTTCACTGAGCTCTCTGTGTGTGACTGTGTGTATGTTCACTGAGCTCTCTGTGTGTGACTGTGTGTATGTTCACTGAGCTCTCTGTGTGTGACTGTGTGTATGTTCACTGAGCTCTCTCTGTGTGTGACTGTGTGTATGTTCACTGAGCTCTCTCTGTGTGTGACTGTGTGTATGTTCACTGAGCTCTCTGTGTGTGACTGTGTGTATGTTCACTGAGCTCTCTGTTTATGACTGTGTGTATGTTCACTGAGCTCTCTGTGTGTGACTGTGTGTATGTTTACTGAGCTCTCTGTGTTTATGACTGTGTGTATGTTTACTGAGCTCTCTGTGTGTGACTGTGTATGTTCACTGAGCTCTCTGTTTATGACTGTGTGTATGTTCACTGAGCTCTCTGTGTGTGACTGTGTGTATGTTTACTGAGCTCTCTGTGTGTGACTGTGTGTATGTTTACTGAGCTCTCTGTGTGTGACTGTGTGTAATGTTTACTGAGCTCTCTGTGTGTGTGACTGTGTGTATGTTTACTGAGCTCTCTGTGTGTGACTGTGTGTATGTTCACTGAGCTCTCTGTGTGTGACTGTGTGTATGTTTACTGAGCTCTCTGTGTGTGACTGTGTGTATGTTTACTGAGCTCTCTGTGTGTGACTGTGTGTATGTTCACTGAGCTCTCTGTTTATGACTGTGTGTATGTTCACTGAGCTCTCTGTGTGTGACTGTGTGTATGTTCACTGAGCTCTCTGTGTGTGACTGTGTGTATGTTCACTGAGCTCTCTGTTTATGACTGTGTGTATGTTCACTGAGCTCTCTGTGTGTGACTGTGTGTATGTTTACTGAGCTCTCTGTGTGTGACTGTGTGTATGTTCACTGAGCTCTCTGTGTGTGACTGTGTGTATGTTCACTGAGCTCTCTGTGTGTGACTGTGTGTATGTTCACTGAGCTCTCTCTGTGTGTGACTGTGTGTATGTTCACTGAGCTCTCTGTGTGTGACTGTGTGTATGTTCACTGAGCTCTCTGTTTATGACTGTGTATGTTCACTGAGCTCTCTGTGTGTGACTGTGTGTATGTTCACTGAGCTCTCTGTGTGTGACTGTGTGTATGTTCACTGAGCTCTCTGTGTGTGACTGTGTGTATGTTCACTGAGCTCTCTGTGTGTGACTGTGTGTATGTTCACTGAGCTCTCTGTGTGTGACTGTGTGTATGTTCACTGAGCTCTCTGTGCTTGTTGGGGTTGTGTGTATGTTCACTGAGTTCTCTGTGCTTGTTGGGGTTGTGTGTGTGTTCACTGAGCTCTCTGTGCTTGTTGGGGTTGTGTGGTCTGTCTTTGCGATGGAAGAGAAACCACTGGAGGATGCTTGGATAATGAGGGTTTTCCCTGGCCAAGCTCTCTCTCCCTGTCTCCCTCTTGCTCACTCTATCGCTCTCTCTCTTTCTCTCTCTGTCGGTCTCTCTGTCTGTCTCTCTCTCTCATGGAGCTGTTAGTCTAGGGTTTGTCTGGAGGATTGTGTGGTGATGGGGTAATGTGGGATCTGGTTGACAGGCTTTCACTCCAGGCGCCGAGGAGGGGTGTGTGTGTAGGCCTGTCTTTGAACTATGCCTGTTTTCCCCCTTCCACACACTTCCTCATGAAGTAAAAACAGCAGGATGCAACAGAGGTGTAAAACAGGGATGGATAAACAGGAAACAGGAAGAGTAGAGGCAGCTTTACAAACATGTCATAAACCACCTGTTTGACGAGGAGTCAGAGGGAAACAGACTCACCCTAGGGGTCCGTTACCCCCTTACACCTACTGCCATTCGCTCACCCCTCCCCGAGCTAATCTAACACTCAGAGATGAATGGCGTGTCAGGTTGAAAGTAAAGAGTCAGGTAGAGGAACATAGTGGTTTGACACCCCTGCTGTAGTCCCTGAGGTGTGTGTGACATCCATCAGTTGTGTGTGTCTGCTCACGGTGTGTGTGATGGAACAGGCCCAACCTGATCTGTGAGGTAGTTACTCTGCAACTGTTTAGTGACACACATTGTCACACACACACACACCGTGTCCCCTGTGTCACACTCTGCTCAGGGGTTTAATGTTACTTCATGTCCACTGCGGGGCGATGTCCCGTGTGTGTAGGTTTAATGTTACTTCATGTCCACTGCGGGGCGATGTCCCGTGTGTGTAGGTTTAATGTTACTTCATGTCCACTGCGGGGCGATGTCCCGTGTGTGTAGGTTTAATGTTACTTCATGTCCACTGCGGGGCGATGTCCCGTGTGTGTAGGTTTAATGTTACTTCATGTCCACTGCGGGGCGATGTCCCGTGTGTGTAGGTTTAATGTTACTTCATGTCCACTGCGGGGCGATGTCCCGTGTGTGTAGGTTTAATGTTACTTCATGTCCACTGCGGGGCGATGTCCCGTGTGTGTAGGTTTAATCCTGCTTTCCAGGATGGATTAGGAGCAGCCTACATTTGCCAACCTAGTGAAACATGACACACACACACTTTCTCATACATACACCCACCATCAATCCTCTTTTGCCCACAGACACACACACAAAGCAGACCTCTCTGTAAAACCATTGGTGGAATGGCGAGTGTGTTGTTGGCACATATGTAAACGGTTCAGCTTGATACAATGACCCCCCCACACACACACACACACACATTTCTCCCAGCAGGCACCAGATGTTATCACCAGTCACTTGATCTGTCCCAGCATGCCCCTGGAAAAGGACACCTGACCTCTGGCTGATCCTCACCAACAGAAACATGTGCGTGTACATTGGTTTGGTGTTATTGTTTGTCATTAGTTTGTTTTGCAATTTAATAACGTTTAGTATTATTTGTGGTTTATATTGTAGTGCACACTGCTTTGGCAACATTGGACTAGTCATGCCAATGAAACTAAATTGAATTGAATTAATGTGAGGTAATAAAATGTCTGTCTTCTAGTCTCCTGGAGCACTAGACTGAGGGGTGTTCCTTTCCCTGATCTGAGACTGAGCAGAGAGCTGGTCTTTCACTAGAGAAGAGCACACAGGAACAACGTGAAAGACTGAGGGGTGTTCCTTTCCCTGATCTGAGACTGAGCAGAGAGCTGGTCTTTCACTAGAGAAGAGCAGGAACAACGTGAAAGACTGAGGGGTGTCCTTTCCCTGATCTGAGACTGAGCAAGAGCTGGCTAGAGAAGACACAGGAACAACGTGAAAGACTGAGGGGTGTTCCTTTCCCTGATCTGAGACTGAGCAGAGAGCTGGTCTTTCACTAGAGAAGAGCACACAGGAACAACGTGAAAGACTGAGGGGTGTTCCTTTCCCTGATCTGAGACTGAGCAGAGAGCTGGTCTTTCACTAGAGAAGAGCACACAGGAACAACGTGAAAGACTGAGGGGTGTTCCTTTCCCTGATCTGAGACTGAGCAGAGAGCTGGTCTTTCACTAGAGAAGAGCACACAGGAACAACGTGAAAGGAAGAGTAATTTCACAGGTCTAACATTAGCCAACCATTAGCTAACCCAGTAGCGAAGCAATAACTGAAGAGCACAGAGTTGTGTGTTTAGCTGTGTGTGTGTTGTTAGCTGCTGTAGCTAAAGTCCCCAGGTCTGATAAGCACTGGCCAAACAAACTCTGCACAGGCACACGGGAGGCACAGCTAACACACACACACACACACACACACACACACACACACACACACACACACACACACACTGGTTAAGCCAAACTCACACATGTAGCCAAACACACACCGTGCCTGGTCACTTCAAAAGAGAACTCTGAGAAACACTGTAGAGTTGACAAAGCAGAGTGATGTCCTTCATTCACTCTGTGTCAATGTTTTTATGTGGTTTGTGTGGTGTGTGTGGTGTATGTGGGTCAATTTGCAATGTAATCAAATTCTAGAGAAAAGTCCTCCTCCTCCTATTTTCCCCTCACTGTCTCCCTTCTCCTTCTCTTCCTGTGTTCTATTGCTTTCTCTTACTTCTTCTCCCCGTCTATCTTGATCTCTCTCTCTCTCTCTCTCTCTCTCTCTCTCTCTCTTCCTTCATTCTCCCCCCCCCCTCTCTCTAGTCATGTGTTAGCCTGTCACATGTCTCCTCAGGGAGAGAAAGACTGTCATTATAAACATACTGGAAGTGCCACTGGCATCTGCTACATCAGCTGAGTGTCATAGGGTGTGTGTGTGTGTGTGTGTGTGTGTGTGTGTGTGTGTGTGTGTGTGTGTGTGTGTGTGTGTGTGTGTGTGTGTGTGTGTGTGTGTGTGTGTGTGTGTGTGTGTGTGTGTGTGTGTGTTTCCTTGTTTACTTGTGAAGAGGATATTATCAGTGGAGGAGAAATGCCTTACATGCATCTACCTCTGTCTAGTCTAGTCTGCAGCCCCTGTCCTCAACGGCCTCACTAAACCCCTAGAGGCAGATTACTCCAGTCTTGTCTAATGACACTGATATCAGGTCAGTGTGTGTGTTTTTATTCTCATGGATAAGTTAGGATAGGTTAGTATTTGTGTAGAGTAAGCTGATCCTAGATCTGCTATAAATTCGACCCAGAGTGTGTTAAGGGACGGAGCTCCACTCTGCCCTATTTACTCTGAGTAGACTCTCCTACCCATCAGCCTTTGCTCTCATCACTAATGGCGAGAGAGAGAAAGTGTGGCTATGGCGACGGGTTCTCCCCTGGAGGGACATCACCAGCAGCCATCCATCATCCACACAAGGGCAAAAGACACACACACACACACACACACACACACACACACACACACACACACACACACACACACACACACACACACACACACACACAGAGAGAGAGAGTAGACCCCGACCCTTCCCCCAATAGCAGAGGGTGGTCGTTGCAGTAAGTAGTGAGGCTGTAAGTGTGTGTGTGTGTGTGTGTGTGACTCCTTGTGGAGTCACCATGGATCCCTGTCCCTGGCAGAGCACAGGGAGAGATAATTAGCCAACCATAACCCTACACACTTCATCAGAGCGACAGAGAGAGAAAGGAGGGGTTGAGCGAAGGGGAGAGGGAGGGGACGAGTGAAGGAGATTAGTAGGGGGAGAGAGAGGCAGTCTGGGAAAAGAGATGACCAGCAGAGACAACAAGAACAACAGTAGTGTACATCGTGGTGTATGGTTCAGTGTGAGTAAGGTATGGGTATGACTGTGGTTGAGGAGAGATGTCATTGCTGGAGGTAGACTGAAGAGGCTAGCAGGCGCAGTTACCATGATAAGCCCCACAGCTGGCTGGGCCTTGTGATGTGTCTTTGCCTTTGTCTATGTCTTAGTGTGTGTCAGTGTTTGTGTCTGTTTTGGTGTATTTGGGTATGCTGTTTGCCTTTCTCTGTGATTCTGCCTTTGGTGTTTGTATTTGTGCGTCTACGTGTGTGTGTGTGTCTTTTTGTGTCTCTTGAGTGTGTGTGTTAGTGTGTGTCAGTTGGAGCCTCCATGATGGGAGCAGGTGCATGCTCTACAACTCCAGGCCCGGAGCCCAGTAGCTCTCAGCTCTGCTATCAGGCTTACAGCTGGGCTGGGTCTGGCTCCACCACCAGGGGAGCAGTGGGCCATCTACCCCACATTAGCCACAGCATCTCAGACGCCAGCCAAGGCCCTGGGTCTGGCTCCACCACCAGGGGAGCAGTGGGCCATCTACCCCACATTAGCCACAGCATCTCAGACGCCAGCCAAGGCCCTGGGTCTGGCTCCACCACCAGGGGAGCAGTGGGCCATCTACCCCACATTAGCCACAGCATCTCAGACGCCAGCCAAGGCCCTGGGTCTGGCTCCACCACCAGAGGAGCAGTGGGCCATCTACCCCACATTAGCCACAGCATCTCAGACGCCAGCCAAGGCCCTGGGTCTGGCTCCACCACCAGAGGAGCAGTGGGCCATCTACCCCACATTAGCCACAGCATCTCAGACGCCAGCCAAGGCCCTGGGTCTGGCTCCACCACCAGAGGAGCAGTGGGCCATATACCCCACATTAGCCACAGCATCTCAGACGCCAGCCAAGGCCCTTGGTCTGGCTCCACCACCAGGGGAGCAGTGGGCCATCTACCCCACATTAGCCACAGCATCTCAGATGCCAGCCAAGGCCCTGGGTCTGGCTCCACCACCAGGGGAGCAGTGGGCCATCTACCCCACATTAGCCACAGCATCTCAGACGCCAGCCAAGGCCCTGGGTCTGCTCCAGAGACAAAGACACACACGCAGACAGAGTGGTGGAGTCGAGCGATAAGTCACAGTGTGTGAGTGAAGGGTATGTGTGTAATTGGGTTTTCTCTCTGTGTGTGTGTGTGTGTGTGTGTGTGTGTGTGTGTATACTGTATGTATGTGTCAGAATACTTTGTGTCAGAATACTTTGTATGTGTCAGAATACTTTGTCAGAATACTGTATGTATGTGTCAGAATACTTTGTGTATGTGTCAGAATACTTTGTGTATGTTGTCAGAATACTGTATGTATGTTGTCAGAATACTGTGTGTATGTGTCAGAATACTTTGTGTATGTTGTCAGAATACTGTGTGTATGTGTCAGAATACTTTGTGTCAGAATACTTTGTGTCAGAATACTTTGTCAGAATACTGTATGTATGTGTCATAATACTTTGTTAATGTGTCAGAATATTTTGTGTCAGAATACTTTTTGTATGTGTCAGAATACTTTATGTATGTGTCAGAATGCTTTATGTATGTGTCAGAATACTTTATGTATGTGTCAGAATACATGATGTATGTGTCACAATACTTTATGTATGCGTCACAATACTTTGTATATGTGTCAGAATACTTTGTCAGAATGCTTTATGTATGTGTCACAATACTTTATGTATGCGTCACAATACTTTGTATATGTGTCAGAATACTTTATGTATGTGTCAGAATACTTTGTGTATGTGTCAGAATACTTTGTGTATGCGTCACAATACTTTGTATGTGTCAGTATACTTTGTGTATGCATCACAATACTTTGTGTATGTGTCATTCTACAACTTAAGGAGAACCTCTGTTTAATTAACAGGGGCTGAGAGAGGATAGGGGGAAAGAGGGGAGGAAAATAGGAAGGGAACATGGAGGAGGGGAACAGACAGAGAGCTCGTAGATATACCCTGGAGACAGTTTCACACTAGGCGGTATGTGTGTGTGTTTGGGAGAGAGAGAGATCCTTTCTAAGCAGAACCTCGTCCCTGTCATTGCTGTGCTTTCATGCCGAGCCAGGCAAGTACACATGGAGAGAAGAGAAGGAGGAGAGAGTGAGAAATACAGAGAGAGAGAGAGAGAGAGTGGAGGACAGGAAGTAGGGGTGGTGAATAATAAAACACACACAGAACACTGGGCTGATAGTCCAGACTGGTAGACCAGACTCCCACTGGGCTGATAGACCAGACTCCCACTGGGCTGATAGACCAGACTGGTAGACCAGACTCCCACTGGGCTGATAGTCCAGACTGGTAGACCAGACTCCCACTGGGCTGATAGTCCAGACTGGTAGACCAGACTCCCACTGGGCTGATAGACCAGACTGGTATACCAGACCCCCACTGGGCTTATAGTCCAGACTGGTAGACCAGACTCCCACTGGGCTGATAGTCCAGACTGGTAGACCAGACTCCCACTGGGCTTATAGTGCAGACTGGTAGACCAGACTCCCACTGGGCTGATAGACCAGACTGGTAGACCAGACCCCCACTGGGCTGATAGTCCAGACTGGTAGACCAGACTCCCACTGGGCTTATAGTCCAGACTGGTAGACCAGACTCCCACTGAGCTGATAGTCCAGACTGGTAGACCAGACTCCCACTGGGCTTATAGTCCAGACTGGTAGACCAGACTCCCACTGGGCTTATAGTCCAGACTGGTAGACCAGACTCCCACTGAGCTGATAGTCCAGACTGGTAGACCAGACTCCCACTGGGCTGATAGTCCAGATGGGTAGACCAGACTCCCACTGGACTGATAGTCCAGACGGGTAGACCAGACTCCCACTGCACTGATAGTCCAGACTGGTAGACCAGACTCCCACTGGGCTGATAGTCCAGACTGGTAGACCAGACTCCCACTGGGCTTATAGTCCAGACTGGTAGACCAGACTCTCACTGGGCTTATACTCCAGACTGGTAGACCAGACTCCCACTGGGCTGATACTCCAGACTTGTAGACCAGACTCCCACTGGGCTGATAGTCCAGACTGGTAGACCAGACTCCCACTGGGCTGATAGACCAGACTGGCAGACCAGACCCCCACTGGGCTGATAGACAAGACTGGTAGACCAGACTCCCACTGGGCTGATAGACCAGACTGGTAGACCAGACCCCCACTGGGCTGATAGTCCAGACTGGTAGACCAGACTCCCACTGGGCTTTTAGTCCAGACTGGTAGACCAGACTCCCACTGGGCTTTTAGTCCAGACTGGTAGACCAGCCTCCCACTGGGCTTATACTCCAGACTGGTAGACCAGACTCCCACTGGGCTGATAGTCCAGACTGGTAGACCAGACCCCCACTGGGCTGATAATCCAGACTGGTAGACCAGACCCCCACTGGGCTGATAGTCCAGACTGGTAGACCAGACCCCCACTGGGCTGATAGTCCAGACTGGTAGACCAGACCCCCACTGGGCTGATAGTCCAGACTGGTAGACCAGACCCCCACTGGGCTGATAGTCCAGACTGGTAGACCAGACCCCCACTGGGCTGATAGTCCAGACTGGTAGACCAGACCCCCACTGGGCTGTTAGTCCAGACTGGTAGACTAGACCCCCACTGGGCTGATAGACCAGACTGGTAGACCAGACCCCCACAAAAAGACTGCTCTCCTCTAATGCAGGAGCACCACTTTCACAAAGAGCGGTGTGTGTGTGTATGTGTGTGTGTGTGTGTGTGTGTGTGTGTGTGGGGTCAGGGGGAGCTGTACTCTCATGCTGTCTGATGTAACTCTATAATGGAAGTGAATGGAGGCCTGCAGGGTAATGATAGAGTACAGGTATACTGACAGACACTTGAATACTCTACTGTCTAACTACTGTACCCTCCCTCTCTCTCTCTCTCTCAATTCAGTTTCAATTTAAGGGGCTTAATTGGCATGGCAAACATATGTTTACATTGCCAAAGCTGTAACGGCTCCCTTCTATCTCCCCCTCTGACGAAGAGGTAGAACAAGGATCAGACCAAAATGCAGCGTGATGATGATTCATGATATAATTTTAATGAAGGAAAAAACAATACAAGCAGAAACTACAAAAATAATGAAAAGTGAAAAACCGAAACAGCCCTATCTGGTGCAAACACAAAGACAGGAACAATCACCCACGAAAACACTCACAGAATATGGCTGCCTAAATATGGCTACCCAATCAGAGACAACGATAATCACCTGACTCTGATTGAGAACCGCCTCAGGCAGCCATAGACTACGTAGACACCCCACAAACCCCTAAGACAAAAACACACCACAATAACCCATGTCACACCCTGGCCTGACCAAACAAATAAAGAAAACACAAAATACTAAGACCAAGGCGTGACAAAAGCAAATGAAATAGATAATAAACAAAAGTGAAATAAACTATATAAAATTAACAGTAAACATTACACTCACAAAAAAAATATGGGTTGTATTTATAATGGTTTTTGTTCTTCACTGGTTGACCTTTTCTTGTGACAACAAGTCACAATCAGTGCTGTTTTGATGGCACACTGTGGTATTAGAGCCAAAAGATATGGTAATTTATCAAAATTGGATTTGTTTTGGAAGTTTTTGTGGGTCTGTGTAATCTGAGGGAAATATGTGTCTCTATGGTCATACATTTGGCAGGAGGTTAGGAAGTGCAGCTCAGTTTCCAACTCATATTGTTGGCAGAGTGCACATAGCCTATTTTCTGTTGAGAGCCATGTCTGCCTACGGCAGCCTTTCTCAATAGCAAGGCTATACTCACTGAGTCTGTACATAGTCAAAGCTTTCCTTAAGTTTGGGTCAGGCACAGTGGTCAGGTATTCTGCCACTGTGCTCTCTTTTTAGGGCCAAATAGCATTGATGTTTTTGTTAATTCAGTAATGATATTTTTGTTTTCTCATGATTTGGTTGGGTCTCTCTCTATCTCTAATAGTCTAGCTCAGCAGCCTTATAGATGGTACCTCATATTCTTGATGATGTAGATGTGGCCGTGTAATAGAGAGAGCGTGAGCACACACACACAGACCTGGGGCTAGATCTCCTCTCAGAAGTCAAACTGACCTGGAACTACCAGAGTATGTTTATCCTGGTGTATCTGAAAGTGTGTGTGTGTGTAACGGCGTTCTTCGTTTGTGGAAAGAGAGTCGGACCGAAATGCAGCGTAGTGGTTACTCATGCCTTTAATAGAAAAAGTGACACATGAAATAACGTCACAAAATACAAAACAACAAACGGAACGTGAAACCTAATTACAGCCTATCTGGTGAAACTACACAGAGACAGGAACAATCACCCACAAAATACACAGCGAAACCAGGCTACCTAAATACGGTTCCCAATCAGAGACAACTAGAATCACCTGACTCTGATTGAGAACCGCCTCAGGCAGCCAAGCCCATACAACACCCCTACTCAGCCGCAATCCCAATAATACAAAAACCCCAATACGAAATACAACAACATAAACCCATGTCACACCCTGGCCTGACCAAATATATAACGAAAACACAAAATACAATGACCAAGGCGTGACAGAACCCCCCTAAGGTGCGGACTCCCGGACGCACCTCAAAACCATAGGGAGGGTCCGGGTGGGCATCTGTCCATGGTGGCGATTCCGGCTCGGGACGTGGACCCCACTCCATTAATGTCCTAGTTCCTCCCCTTCGCGTCCTGGGATAATCCACCCTCGCCGCCGACCATGGCCTAATAGTCCTCACCCAGAACCCCACAGAACTGAGGAGCAGCTCGTGACTGAGGGGCATCTCGGGACTGAGGGGCAGCTCGGGACTGAGGGGCAGCCCGGAACTGAGGGGAAGCCCAGTACTGAGAGGAAGCCCAGGCAGGTAGTAGGCTCCGGTAGATCCTGGCTGGCTGGCGGAACTGGAGGATTCTGGTTGACTAGCAGATCTGGAAGATTCTGGTTGACTGGCAGATCTGGAAGAGACTGGCAGATCTGGAAGAGACTGGTTGACTGGCAGATCTGGAAGAGACTGGTTGACTGGCAGATCTGGAAGAGACTGGCAGATCTGGAAGAGACTGGTTGTCTGGCAGATCATGGCTGACTGGCGGATCTAGCTGCTCTATGCAGACTGACAGCTCTGGCTGCTTCTTACAGACTGACAGCTCTGGCTGCTTCATGCAGACTGACAGCTCTGGCTGCTTCATGCAGACTGACAGCTCTGACTGCTCCATGCAGGCTGACAGCTCTGACTGCTCCATGCAGGCTGACAGCTCTGACTGCTCCATGCAGGCTGGCAGCACCTTGCAGACTGACAGCTCCTTGCAGACTAGCAGCTCTTTGCAGACTGACCGCTCTGGCTGCTTCATGCAGACTGACAGCTCTGGCTGCTTCATGCAGACTGACATCTCTGGCTGCTTCATGCAGACTGACAGCTCTGGCTGCTTCATGCAGACTGACAGCTCTGGCTGCTTCATGCAGACTGACAGCTCTGGCTGCTTCATGCAGACTGACATCTCTGGCTGCTTCATGCAGACTGACAGCTCTGGCTGCTTCATACAGACTGACAGCTCTGACTGCTCCATGCAGGCTGACAGCTCTGACTGCTCCATGCAGGCTGACAGCTCTGACTGCTCCATGCAGGCTGACAGCTCTGACTGCTCCATGCAGGCTGACAGCTCTGACTGCTCCATGCAGGCTGACAGCTCTAACTGCTCCATGCAGGCTGGCAGCACCTTGCAGACTAGCAGCTCCTTGCAGACTGGCAGCTCTGGCTGCTTCATGCAGACTGACAGCTCAGGCTGCTCCGAACAGACAGGAGGCTCCGGCAGCGCTGTAGAGAAGGAAGGCTCTGATAGCGCTGAACAGGCGGGAAACTCCGACAGCGCAGGAGGGAAGGAAGGCTCTGATAGCGCTGAACAGACAGGAGACTCCAGTAGCGCAGGAGGGAAGGAAGGCTCTGGCTGTGCTGAACAGGCGAGGCGCACAGAAGGCCTGGTGCGTGGTGCTGGAACTGGTGCTACAGGATCGAGGACACGCACAGGAAGCCTGGTGCGGGGAGCTGCTACCGGAGGACTGGTGTGTGGAGGTGGCTCTGGATAGACCGGACCGTGCAGGCGCACTGGAGCTCTTGAGCACCGAGCCTGCCCAAGCTTACCTGGCTCGATGCCCACTCTAGCCCGGCCAATACGAAGAGCTGGTCTGAACCGCACCGGGCTATGCACCCGCACTGGAAACACCGTGCGCTCCATAGCATAACACGGTGCCTGCCCGGTCTCTCTAGCCCCCCGGTAAGCACAGGGAGTTTGCGCAGGTCTCCTACCTGGCATAGCCATACTCCCTTTAAACCCCCCCCCCCAATTATTTTTTTGGCTGCTTTTCGGGCTTCCTTGCCAACCGTGTTCCCTCGTATCGTCGGCTCCTATCTCCGGCTGCCTCTGCTCTCCTTAGTGCCTCCACCTGTTCCCATGGGAGGCGATCTCTTCCGGCCAATATCTCCTCCCAAGTGTAACAACCTTTACCATCCAACACGTCTTCCCATGTCCATTCTCCAAATAATTAATCCTCCTTTTGCTGCTCCAGCTGTCGCTGCCTGTTTATACCAGTGCCTCTCCGCTTTAGCCGGCGTGTCTTTTTTTTCGACTCCATTCGCCTATAGCCCTCTTCGCACTGTTCCAGCGAATCCCAGGCGGGCTCCTGCACTCTCTCTGGGTCGGCCGCCCACCTGTCGATTTCTTCCCACGTCGTATACTCCATGCCTCTGCTATCCATAACGTCCTCCCTTCGCTGTTCAAGCTGTCGCTGCCTGTTAACACGCTGCTCGGTCCGAGTGTGGTGGGTGATTCTGTAACGGCGTTCTTCGTTTGTGGAAAGAGAGTCGGACCGAAATGCAGCGTAGTGGTTACTCATGACTTTAATAGAAATAGTGACACATGAAATAACGATACAAAATACAAAACAACAAACGGAACGTGAAACCTAATTACAGCCTATCTGGTGAAACTACACAGAGACAGGAACAATCACCCACAACATACACAGCGAAACCAGGTTACCTAAATACGGTTCCCAATCAGAGACAACGAGAATCACCTGACTCTGATTGAGAACCGCCTCAGGCAGCCAAGCCCATACAACACCCCTACTCAGCCGCAATCCCAATAATACAAAAACCCCAATACGAAATACAACAACATAAACCCATGTCACACCCTGGCCTGACCAAATATATAACGAAAACACAAAATACAATGACCAAGGCGTGACAGTGTGTGTGTTAGAGGTCGACCGATTATGATTTTCCATGCCGATACCAATACCAATTGGAGGCTATTTTTGGAGGCCCAAAAATAGCCGATACCGATTAATCTGACGATTTTTAATGACAATTACAACAATACTGAAATAACATTTCTATTTTAACTTAATATAATACATAAATAAAGTCTATTTAGCCTCAAAAAAATTATGAAACATGTTCAATTTGGTTTAAAAACATGGTGTTGGAGAAGAAAGTAAAAGTGCAATATGTGCCATGTTAAAACGCGTCGACTATTTCTCTCTATACCATTTGTATTTCATATACCTTTGACTATTGGATGTTCTAATAGACACATTAGTATTGCCAGCCTAATCTCAGGAGTTGATAGGCTTGAAGTCATAAACAGTGCTGTGATCAAGCATTGCTCAGAGCTGCTGGCAAACGCAGTAAAGTTTGAATGAATGCTTACGAGCCTGCTGCTGCCTACCACCGCTCAGTCAGACTGCTCTATCAAATATCAAATCATAGACTTAATTATAATATAATAAACACAGAAATACGAGCCTTTGGTCATTAATTTGGTCAAATCGGAGACTATCATTTCGAAAACAAAATGTTTATTCATTCAGTGAAATACGGAACCGTTCCGTATTTTATCAAACGGGTGGCATCCCTAAGTCTAAATATTCCTGTTACATTGCACAACCTTCAATGTTATGTCATAATTATGTCAAATTCTGGCAAATTAGTTCGCAACGATCCAGGCAGCCCAAACTGTTGCATATACCCTGACTCAGTGTGCAATGAACACAAGAGAAGTGACACAATTTCCCTAGTTTAATATTGCCTGCTAAAAAATATACTTCTGTGTATTGATTTTAAGAAAGGCATTGATGTTTATGGTTAGGTACATTCGTGCAACGATTGTGCTTTTTTAAAATCATCCCCCGTTTGGCGAGGTAGGCTGTGATTCAATGATAAATTAACAGGCACCGCATTGATTATATGCAACGCAGGACAAGCTAGATAAACCAGTAATATCATCAACCATGTGTAGTTAACTAGTGATTGTGAAGATGGATTGTTTTTTATAAGATAAGTTTAATGCTAGCTAGCAACTTACCTTGGCTCCTTGCTGGACTCGTGTAACCGGTGGTCAGCCTGCCACACAGTTTCCTCATGGAATGCAATGTAATCGGCCATAATCGGCATCCAAAAATGATGATTACCGATTGTTATGAAAACTTAAATTGTTATGAAAACTTGGCCATGCCGATTAATCGGTCAACCTCTAGTGTGTATGTGTGTTTGTGTTCATGTGTGGGGTTTTAAACATGTTTACATTTGTGTGTCCATTTCAGTCATACAGGTTCAACCCTGGAGTTTCCCAGGGGTGTTAGTGTTCTCTTTAACCCCAGTAAGGTGCCCTGTCCTGGGGCAAATTCCTCCAGCTGCCATTCCTCTGCCTGGAGCTCTGGGTCTTTGTAGAGGACCAGGATCCTTGTTTAAAGAGGCCATAGCAGCAGGGATCATGGCTGATGAGAGGCCCTTGTTAGTGGGGTTAACTGAACTACAGTAGCTGCTAGCATGTAGCTCTTAATGCTAGTCTGTTTCACCAGTAGTACTCCTCTGTGCTAATGTACTAAACGAATAATCGGATATTGGTTTGGGAAAGAGAGGAGAGATTTTATACTCATGGCTAGATTAGCCAGCACTATACTGGACTGAGTTGGGTTAATGTTAGGCTGTTCTGATCCTTGATGTGTGCTTTACCTCCAGTTAGAAGGGCTGGGTTGGGCTGAGCCTAGCAGCTGGATCTGCTAGACGAACAGACAGACAGACAGACAGACAGCTGCTTGTCTGTCAGAAAGTATCTCCATTGGTTGTTTTAACTAGCTGATAGTCAAATCCCTTCCTGGTTAAAGATGAATGTCCCTCTAGAGCTGCCTGACTGTTATCTCTGCACTGGCCAGGGCACACAGGAGCCAAGAGGATTTACTCTGTCTGTGCGCGTGCGTGTGTAATCTGCATTCCATGCAGCAAGAGGGCAGAACAGGGTGTGTGTGTTGTTGATTTTTCAGTGTGTCTGTGCAATTGTTTGTCAGTGATCGGCTTTTCTCACAGTAGGACGATACAATAGTCTGTTTACTGTTGTATCGTCGGCAGGTAGCCTAGTGGTTAGAGCGTTGGACAAGTAACCGAAAGGTTGCTAGATCAAATCCCCGAGCTGACAAGGTTCAAATCTGGCATTCTGCCCCTGAACAAGGCAGTTAACCCACTGTTCCTAGGCCGTCATTGTAAATAAGAATGTGTTCTTAGCTTACTTGCCTAGTTAAATAAAGGTACAAAAAAGAAACTGTCAGATAGCCATTGTGTGGTATTCATTGGATTTCCTTCTGAAAGCTTTGTTATGTTTTTCCCCAGGGCAGGGAAGCCTAGAAAGGGTTATTAAGTGCCCTGGGTGACGTTTAACTGAGCCCTTCAATCCCTTGTACTGTGGAACTGGCGTAAAGTTACTGACAACAGAGAGATTTAACCCCTACTGAACTGCTGACCCAGTGTCATATTATTGACAAGTGTTTTGACCATAGAAATTGAATTAATAGAACAGGCGTCCCCATTCAAGTCAGTGATAGCATAGTGGGTGGCCATTGCGTGTGAGACCATATGAGCCACGCAGGAAGTAAAACCAGGAAGTGTACCCATCAATCTAGGCTGTGATTTGTTGTATCTTCTCAACTGACATGACAAAAAAGACATTCCATTGCATGAGCCACATTACTTAACATAATTTGAATGAACATTCTACATTACCATGGAAATGATTGCCTCACAATACCAGGCTGCATACGAGTTTACCACTAAAATTCCAGGGTTAGAGGTTCCAAGCCCGTTCTATTAATTATATTTCTATAGTATTGACACCACGGGGGTCAGAGCCTAGTGGTTAGAGCGTTGGACTCGTAACCGGAAGGTTGCAAGTTCAAACCCCCGAGCTGACAAGGTACAAATCTGTCGTTCTGCCCCTGAACAGGCAGTTAACCCACTGTTCCTAGGCCGTCATTCAAAATAAGAATTTGTTCTTAACTGACTTGCCTAGTAAAATTAAAATAAATTAACAAACTAAGAAATAGCCCAATGATGATTCAATAACGATGTATTGAATTGTTCTTCCTCCTAAATGGCTCCATATGTGTTCTCTCCATGTCAAGCTGAAGTCAGCCATAACCCAGTGGTCTGCTTCTGGTCTGCCTCTGGTCTGCCTCTGGTCTGCCTCTGGTCTGCCTCTGGTCTGCCTCTGGTCACACTGCTGCTGAAGAGCCGGGGACTCCCTCTCCATGTCTCTATGATGCACCTCCATCTGCTGGCCAAAGACAGTGTAACAGCCAGGAAGAACATCCTTCTCTCCCAGCCTTCTGAGAACCACTAGACCTGTTGCAATGTGTGGCGTGTGGTGATGACACATGTATGGTGTTTAAGGAGAAGTAGGGCTCACTACCATTGAAAACACAGTCCTCATGACTCATGATGTGTCCTTGTGTTTACTGTGGATGATCCTGATGGTTTATGTCAGTGAAGAGTAGGTCTACATTGTCTTGAGTATTTCACCAAACTCAGCAGTAGGCCTTATTTTCTACCGTTGGCATTGAACTGTTCAGACAGGTACATTTAGAATGTGTAGTATTGGGGTGGTTGGTTGTGTGTCTCCTGGTTATCTTATCATTATGACAGCTGTGCTGTGTCCTGTAATCCGCTTCATAAGGATTGTCTGGGTTAATCCTATTTGTGTGTGTGTGTGGCCCTACTGCTGTGCCTCTCTCAGCAGGGTGCTGTGCTGAAGGCTGATGGGAAAATGACCCTCACCCAATCCCCCCTGATTCTTCCTCTTTTTCTTCCTCTGTCCTTTCCTCTCTGTGCTACACTCTCTCCATTTCAGGCACAGGAACACTGACATCCATTGATCCACACTCACACAAACTGGGGGCTATCTATCTGTCACACACACACACACACACACACACACACACACACACACGGGCACACACGGGCACACACACACACACGGGCACAGTCTCCTAACTTCACAGTCCTCACACCAACACGACTGCATTGATTTTCCACCCAACCTGTTCAGAAACCTCCTCTCTTCCTCCACTACGGTGTCACTGCGTGTCAGACACTCTCTCACTACTTTAGTCTGTTACCTACATGGGGTAACTAGACGTTTCCTCTGTGATCACTGATACATGGCGAGGTTGTGTCTTCATCCTCCTCTACATAAGGCTTGAGACCACACAGTTTCATGGAATCATACTTCAAAGTCTTCCACATCCTGACAGTGGATGTCATCTTCTATTTAGACCAGGCAAACCATGTCAGACCAGTGGCTGTGATATTAAGGTACCAATTACAGTTGGGTAATATGATCCTAGATCTGTGGTTAGGGGAAAAGTCTACTTCAAGCAGGCAGGGATAGATGCGGTAAAGAGGTCAATCGAATTCTACCAAAACAATGGAATTTCCATGGAAATGAATGGTGGAAAGTCCTGAATCTCCTCATTGCCCCCTAGAAAAATGATCCTACATTTAGGCTGTTGTTTATATGTATTTCACACAATGTTGTGGTAAACATCAGAGTATAATGCTTGTATTGATGTCAATTTCAATATATGTTCATGTCATCATCACCAATCAACTGCATTACAGTTAAAAAATGACTTTGACTACCACCACTGATTTCTCTCTGCTACCAGTTTATATGAATGGGAGTTGACCCCTTCTACATCTATGCTGATGGCCTATAGAATGGTGTTATACTGCCACCTGCCACCAGAGAACAATAACACAGAGACACAGGGCGACATTAGTGCTGTTCTCTCATCATCACAGAACACAGTGTGTGGTTGGGGAGTGTGGTTGTTCACACATAGCTTCTAGTGAAAAACCACATAATCGGCACAAGAGCTTGTCACTTCTCTAAAATCATTTAGAGGTTATGGGTGAGGCTAGAGAGAGGGGGGAGGGTGCTCTGTGTTTTCTCAGAAGAGACAGATCGTGAGTTTTAGTGGCCCTTTGCACAATACTGGCCACCATGTTGCTTTTCTCATGACTAATCTCGCTCTCTTTCTGTCTTTCTCCCTCTCTTTTTCACTTTGTCTTTCTAGTTCTATCTTTTTCTCTCTTGTTCTCTATTTCTCACTCTTGTTCTCTCTTTTTCTCTCTCTCTCCCCTCCCTTCTCATTTGGAGAAAGGTAGCGAGCGTTCGAAGGAGGAAATGACTAAAGAATCGACTCATTCACACCCCAGCAATGACAGCCAGAGGGAGGGATGGAGAGATGGAAACCAACAGCTTTAACCCTTAACTGTCCAGCCCAGTCTAACCACAATTACACTCAGTCTTTTGGGTTGTTATGATAGATAGATAGATAGATAGATAGATAGATAGATCTATCTATCTATCTATCTATCTATCTATCTATCTATCTATCTATCTATCTATCTATCTATCTATCTATCTATCTATCTATCTATCTATCTATCTATCTATCTATCTATCTATCTATCTATCTATCTATCTATCTATCTATCTATCTATCTATCTATCTATCTATCTATCTATCTATCTATCTATCTATCTATCTATCTATCTATCTATCTATCTATCTATCTATCTATCTATCTATCTATCTATCTATCTATCTATCTATCTATCTATCTATCTATCTATCTATCTATCTATCTATCTATCTATCTATCTATCT
>NC_068422.1:72529712-72547212 GCF_023373465.1 Oncorhynchus keta | reverse complement strand
CTCATGGTGTGTGTTACCTCTATCAAACTGTTCTCTCATGGTGTGTGTTACCTCTATCAAACTGTTCTCTCATGGTGTGTGTTACCTCTATCAAACTGTTCTCTCATGGTGTGTGTTACCTCTATCAAACTGTTCTCTCATGGTGTGTGTTACCTCTATCAAACTGTTCTCTCATGGTGTGTGTTACCTCTATCAAACTGTTCTCTCATGGTGTGTGTTACCTCTATCAAACTGTTCTCTCATGGTGTGTGTTACCGCTATCAAACTCTTCTCTCATGGTGCGTGTTACCTCTATCAAACTGTTCTCTCATGGTGTGTGTTACCTATATCAAACTGTTCTCTCATGGTGCGTGTTACCTCTATCAAACTGTTCTCTCATGGTGTGTGTTACCTCTATCAAACTGTTCTCTCATGGTGCGTGTTACCTCTATCAAACTGTTCTCTCATGGTGTGTGTTACCTCTATCAAACTGTTCTCTCATGGTGCGTGTTACCTCTATCAAACTGTTCTCTCATGGTGTGTGTTACCTCTATCAAACTGTTCTCTCATGGTGTGTGTTACCTCTATCAAACTGTTCTCTCATGGTGTGTGTTACCTCTATCAAACTGTTCTCTCCAGTTGTGTGTTACCTCTATCAAACTGTTCTCTCATGGTGTGTGTTTGAAATGTTTCTATTGGCCCTGGCTCAGTTGGAGCATGTTACGTAGAGCTGCTGTGTGGGTTGAGGCAGACAGACCGGACCCCTGAGGTAGGGGTTACACACCCTGTAACCTATAACCTTTAACCTTATCTCCCCAGCCTAAGCCCAAAGCCCCCCTCCCCCAGCTAAACATACAGGCACACAGACATACGGACACACAGACATACGGACACACAGACATATGTGTGTAAGGTCTGGTGTGAGACAGACAGATAGCCCCCAGTGTGTGTGTGTGTACGGTCTGGTGTGAGACAGACAGATAGCCCCCAGTGTGTGTGTGTGTACGGTCTGGTGTGAGACAGACAGATAGCCCCCAGTGTGTGTGTGTGTACGGTCTGGTGTGAGACAGACAGATAGCCCCCAGTGTGTGTGTGTGTACGGTCTGGTGTGAGACAGACAGATAGCCCCCAGTGTGTGTGTGTGTACGGTCTGGTGTGAGACAGACAGATAGCCCCCAGTGTGTGTGTGTGTACGGTCTGGTGTGAGACAGACAGATAGCCCCAGTGTGTGTGTGTGTGTGTGTGTGTGTGTGTGTGTGTGTGTGTGTGTGTGTGTGTGTGTGTGTGTGTGTGTGTGTGTGTGTGTGTGTGTGTGTAAGGTCTGGTGTGCCTACAGACAGATAGCCCCCAGTGTGTGTGTATAAGGTCTGGTCTGAGACAGACAGATCAAATCAAATTTAAATCAAATCAAATTGTATTTGTCACATACACATGGTTAGCAGATGTTAATGCGAGTGTAGTGAAATGCTTGTGCTTCTAGTTCCGACAATGCAGTAATAACCAACAAGTAATCTAACTAAATGTCTTACTCACCTTTGCAGGCCGTGTCAGTGGCACTGTATTGTCCTCAAAGCGGGCAAAAAAGTTATTTAGTCAGCCTGGGAGCAAGACATCCTGGTCCGTGACTGGGCTGGATTTCTTCTTGTAGTCCGTGATTGACTGCAGATAGCCCCCAGTGTGTGTGTGTATAAGGTCTGGTGTGAGACAGACAGATAGCCCCCAGTGTGTGTGTGTATAAGGTCTGAGAGATTTTCCAGTCCACAGGGCTCGGTGTCACTGGGGGGGTTCCATAGTGTCAGCTGTCTGAACCCTCAACTGATAAGTTGGCCAATTACAGCATGAGTAAGTGTGACTGACAGACTGACTGACCCATCATCTACAGCCGCTTTGTAATTGCTTTATAAATGATGAACATCAGTCTATTATGTCTATTAACCCTTTCTCTCCCTCTCTCTCCAGGCATGAGCCATGAGCCAAAGTCACCTTCCTTAGGAATGATATCCACGGCAACACGCACCACGGCGACGGTCAGCCCCCTCACCCCGTCGCCCCTTAACGGATCTATCGTAGCCAATGGGAGCCCGGCGGCCCAGTCTGCACACTCCGGATTCGCCGCCGCCCTCCGTAAACTGGCCAAACAGGCCGAGGATCCTCGAGGTAAGGACAACCCACATGTGGACAGACAGAGTTATGATTATAGAGTTTCTTAATGCCAGGTGTATTGTTATCAAGCCTATATAAGGTGTAGAAACGTTGGGTCATTTAAACCCATTGTACAACCAGCTGTCCCTCTTACACCTATGACCTAACCGTCCCCTCTTCTTACCCTCCTCTCACTCCTTCCTTCCTCCCTGAGGCGTTAAGCTCATTCAAAATCCGTCTGTCCTCCTGGATCCTAACCTCTAACCCCTGTAGCCTAACCCCTCAGAGGTTCCTCTGCTGGGGCCGTACCTGTGTGTCGTGTTTAGCTGCCAATAGCAGTGGCGTGATATTCACACTTGATTGAATTATGCAGCCTTCCCTAAGAGAGCAGGACACAGAACAGCCATACGAGCTGACCCATTTAGGTGCCAGCGCTGTGTGTGTGTGTGTGTGTGTGTGTGTGTGTGTGTGTGTGTGTGTGTGTGTGTGTGTGTGTGTGTGTGTGTGTGTGTGTGTGTGTGTGTGTGTGTGTGTGTGTGTGTGTGTGTGTGTGTGTGTGTGTGTGTGCGCGCACGCACATGCGTCCATTTATTTGTGTGAAGGACATTGAATGTTTGTGTCACCTCCTCTCCTCACACACACACACACACACACATACACACCACTGTGTTGTTGAGTTTATTGGGCCCTGCTATCCCACTGGTCTAACCTGACTGTGAAGTAGTCATTGTGTGGTGGGGTGAGCAGTTGACAAGGACTGCTTTTAGAATTGGTTGTGGAGGGATCATATGATGCATCTGTAACACACTGACCCTCTCCTCTCAGACTCACTACACAGTGGAACATAGCAGGTTTCTTACAGCCATTTCTCAATCAACACTGAATCAATAGAATCTCACTACCCTTTCGACCTCCTACTGGTTCCTATCAGTCAGACATACAGCTCATGGTTTGATTGTGAGTTGTTGATATTTGTAGCTGGTTTGGATATTAGATATTGCTGTGTGCTACAGACAGTTGGATGTTGTTTGTTCAGTTGTTGGTTGTTGTCTGGACAGGGTCAGACTTAGGTCACAGATGGACAAGGCTGCTATTCTCCCATGTAAACACACACACACACACACACACACACACACACACACACACACACACACACACACACACACACACACACACACACACACACACACACACTACTCTCGGGGGCTGTTTGGCTGGCTGGCTTTGGGCAGCAGCTCACTGAGGCCTTTCTGGTAGATACTTCCGGCGCCGACAGAGATGGCCGCCTCGCTTCGCGTTCCTAGGAAACTATGCAGGTTTTAGTTTTTTTACGTGTTATTTCTTACATTGGTACCCCAGGTCATCTTAGGTTTCATTACATACAGTCGAGAAGAACTACTGAACATAAGAGCAGCGTCAACTCACCATCGGTACGACCAAGAATATGACTTTCGCGAAGCGGATCCTGTGTTCTGCCTTTCATCCAGGACAACGGAATGGATCCCAGCCGGCGACCCCAAAAAACGACTTCGAAAAAGGGGAAAACGAAGCGGTCTTCTGGTCAGACTCCGGAGACGGGCACATCGTGCACCACTCCCGAGCATTCTCCTCACCAATGTCCAGTCTCTTGACAACAAGGTTGATGAAATCCGAGCAAGGGTAGCATTCCAGAGGGACATCAGAGACTGTAATGTTCTTTGCTTCACGGAAACATGGCTCACTGGAGAGACGCTATCGGAGACGGTGCAGCCAGCTGGTTTCTCCACGCATCGCGCCGACAGAAACAAACATCTTTCTGGTAAGAAGAGGGGCGAGGGCGTATGCTTTATGGTTAACGTGACGTGGTGTGGCCAAAACAACATACAGGAACGCAAATCCTTCTGTTCACCTGATTTAGAATTCCTCACAATCAAATGTAGACCGCATTATCAAACACGGGAATTCTCTTCGATTATAATCACAGCCGTATATATTCCTCCCCAAGCAGACACATCGATGGCTCTGAACGAACTTTATTTGACTCTTTGCAAACTGGAGTCCATATATCCGGAGGCTGCATTCATTGTAGCTGGGGATTTTAACAAGGCTAATCTGAAAACAAGACTCCCTAAATTTTATCAGCATATCGATTGCGCAACCAGGGCTGGAAAAACCTTGGATCATTGCTATTCCAACTTCCGCGATGCATATAAGGCCCTGCCCCGCCCTCCTTTCGTAAAAGCTGACCACGACTCCATTTTGTTGATCCCTGCCTACAGACAGAAACTAAAACAAGAAGCTCCCGCGCTGAGGTCTGTTCAACTCTGGTCCGACCAATCTGATTCCACACTCCAAGACTGCTTCCATCACGTGGACTGGGATATGTTCCGTATTGAGTCAGACGACAACATTGCCGAATACGCTGATTCGAAACATTTAAACGTATCAACCCTCGCAAGGCTGCAGGCCCAGACGGCATCCCCAGCCGCGCCCTCAGAGCATGCGCAGACCAGCTGGCTGGTGTGTTTACGGACATATTCAATGAATCCCTATCCCAGTCTTCCTGACGGGCCGCCCCCAGGTGGTGAGGGTAGGCAACAACATCTCCACCCCGCTGATCCTCAACACTGGGGCCCCACAAGGGTGCGTTCTGAGCCCTCTCCTGTACTCCCTGTTCACCCACGACTGCGTGGCCATGCACGCCTCCAACTCAATCATCAAGTTTGCGGACGACACAACAGTGGTAGGCTTGATTACCAACAACGACGAGACGGCCTACAGGGAGGAGGTGAGGGCCCTCGGAGTGTGGTGTCAGGAAAATAACCTCACACTCAACGTCAACAAAACTAAGGAGATGATTGTGGACTTCAGGAAACAGCAGAGGGAACACCCCCCTATCCACATCAATGGAACAGTAGTGGAGAGGGTAGTAAGTTTTAAGTTCCTCGGCGTACACATCACAGACAAACTGAATTGGTCCACCCACACAGACAGCATTGTGAAGAAGGCACTGCAGCGCCTCTTCAACCTCAGGAGGCTGAAGAAATTCGGCTTGTCACCAAAAGCACTCACAAACTACACAATCGAGAGCATCCTGTCGGGCTGTATCACCGCCTGGTACGGCAACTGCTCCGCCCACAACCGTAAGGCTCTCCAGAGGGTAGTGAGGTCTGCACAACGCATCACCGGGGGCAAACTACCTGCCCTCCAGGACACCTACACCACCCGATGTCACAGGAAGGCCATAAAGATCATCAAGGACAGCAACCACCCGAGCCACTGCCTGTTCACCCCGCTATCATCCAGAAGGCGAGGTCAGTACAGGTGCATCAAAGTTGGGACCGAGAGACTGAAACAGCTTCTATCTCAAGGCCATCAGACTGTTAAACAGCCACCACTAACATTGAGTGGCTGCTGCCAACACACTGACTCAACTCCAGCCACTTTAACAATGGGAATTGATGGGAAATGATGTAAAATATATCACTAGCCACTTTAAACAATGCTACCTAATATAATGTTTACATACCCTACATTATTCATCTCATATGTATACGTATATACTGTACTCTATATCATCTACTGCATCCTTATGTAATACATGTATCACTAGCCACTTTAACTATGCCACTTTGTTTACATACTCATCTCATATGTATATACTGCACTCAATACCATCTATTGCATCTTGCCTATGCCGCTCTGTACCATCACACATTCATATATCTTTATGTACATATTCTTTATCCCCCTACACTTGTGTGTATAAGGTAGTAGTTTTGGAATTGTTAGCTAGATTACTTGTTGGTTATTACTGCATTGTCGGAACTAGAAGCACAAGCATTTCGCTACACTCGCACTAACATCTGCTAACCACGTGTATGTGACAAATAAAATTTGATTTGATTTGGTGTGAGAAACAGTGGCTCTGGTCAACCATGGTGTGTGTGTCTATGAGGTGTAACCTTCCCCAGAACAGAGACTCTGGTTGGCCCACATACACAGGAGCTTCACTGGCCCCCTAAGACACACACACATATGCTGCTGGGCCCCTCCAAGGGGACGGAGCCAGACTGCTGAGAGTCCCCTGAGTAGGGCTGGCAGGGGTCCTGTTTGGGTGTGTGTGAGTGCGTGTGTGTGTCTGTTTATGTGTGTGTATCTGGATGTCTGCCCCAGCTCCAGTGAGCCCCAGCAGCCCCAGCCATCCACCCTGGGTCAGGCTCTCTTAATCAGGCTGTGTGTTTGAGAGAGGTCCCCTCCTCCTTGGCCCTCCCTGGCTCTTTCTGGCTGCCTGGCTCCCCTGCAGATCACACCGGGAGCCCAACACCAATGATTTATTACTCTGAGAAAGAAACAGAGACAGAGCTCACAACCCCAATCTTTCCCTCTCTCTCACACACTCATCCTCTCAATCTCATTCTCTTCCTCCATTGTTTCTCACCTTCCCCTTCTCTCTTCCCCACTCCGTCTCTCCCTCTCACACACTCATCCTCTCAATCTCATTCTCTTCCTCCATTGTTTCTCACCTTCCCCTTCTCTCTTCCCCACTCCGTCCCTCCCTCTCACACACTCACTCATCTATCTCACTCCATTTCTCCCTCACTGTCACTCTCCCGCACATAATCTATTTTCTCACCTCTCTCTCCCTTTCTTGCACACATACTGTTTGCCTCACTGTCTCATCTCTCTCTCTGTCTCTCTATCAACCAGGTACGTGTGTTGTGTGTCTGTTGCTATTTCAACCTAGCTGGGACAGTCGTCAGATAGTCTGAGGGAGGTACAGAAACACACACGGAGACTATGATTAAACCTAGGCATTTTTTAAAACAGAGCAGAAAAGTCCCTCTGTTATTTTGGGCCTGTCTGTGTGCAGTCTGCCTGGCGTAGGTAGAGACACAGTGTGTGTGAGTCATGCTCCATAGCTCCAGTCGAACAGGCCAATCATGGGGCCGATCCTGCCCACGTTAGGAGTGCCGTCGCTGGGGTGGGCAGGCTGGAGCGTGGGCCTCCTCCGGATCTCCAGACACTTTGCTGTCTCCAAAGATATTTATAGACAAGCCCTCATACACACAAACACAGACACACACTCACACTCACTCACACACACTCACACTCACTCACACACAAAACCTCCATGGTGCTTCCCTGTCATGTTGTAGCCTCCTGGCAGTGTGTGTGCTACTGCACAGTGTGTTCCTGTGTGTGCTACTGCACAGTGTGTTCCTGTGTGTGCTACTGCACAGTGTGTTCCTGTGTGTGCTACTGCACAGTGTGTTCCTGTGTGTGCTAGTACACAGTGTGTTCCTGTGTCCTACTGCACAGTGTGTTCCTGTGTGTGCTACTGCACAGTGTGTTCCTGTGTGTTCTACTGCACAGTGTGTTCCTGTGGGCCCTACAGCACAGTGTGTTCCTGTGTGTCCTACTGCACAGTGTGTTCTTGTGTGTCCTACTGCACAGTGTGTTCTTGTGTTTCCTACTGCACAGTGTGTTCCTGTGTGTTCTACTGCACAGTGTGTTCCTGTGACTCCTACTGCACAGTGTGTTCCTGTGGGCCCTACAGCACAGTGTGTTCCTGTGTGTCCTACAGCACAGTGTGTTCCTGTGGGTCCTCCTGCACAGTGTGTGTTCCTGTGTGTTCCTGTGTTTCCTACTGCACAGTGTGTGTTCCTGTGATTCCTACTGCACAGTATCTTCCTGTGTGTCCTACTGCACAGTGTGTTCCTGTGTGTCCTACTGCACAGTGTGTGTTCCTGTGTGTCCTACTGCACAGTGTGTGTTCCTGTGACTCCTACTACACAGTGTGTGTTCCCGTGTGTCCTACTACACAGTGTGTGTTCCCGTGACTCCTACTGCACAGTGTGTGTTCCCGTGACTCCTACTGCACAGTGTGTGTTCCCGTGTGTCCTACTGCACAGTGTGTGTTCCCATGTGTCCTACTGTACAGTGTGTGTTCCTGTGACTCCTACTGCACAGTGTGTGTTCCTGTGACTCCTACTGCACAGTGTGTGTTCCTGTGTGTCCTACTGCACAGTGTGTGTTCCTGTGTGTCCTACTGCACAGTGTGTGTTCCTGTGACTCCTACTGCACAGTGTGTGTTCCCGTGTGTCCTACTGCACAGTGTGTGTTCCTGTGACTCCTACTGCACAGTGTGTGTTCCTGTGACTCCTACTGCACAGTGTGTGTTCCTGCGTGTCCTACTGCACAGTGTGTGTTCCTGTGTGTCCTACTGCACAGTGTGTGTTCCTGTGACTCCTACTGCACAGTGTGTGTTCCTGTGTGTCCTACTGCACAGTGTGTTCCTGTGACTCCTACTGCACAGTGTGTGTTCCTGTATGTCCTACTGCACAGTGTGTGTTCCTGTGACTCCTACTGCACAGTGTGTGTTCCTGTGTGTCCTACTGCACAGTGTGTTCCTGTGACTCCTACTGCACAGTGTGTGTTCCTGTGTGTCCTACTGTACAGTGTGTGTTCCTGTGACTCCTACTGCACAGTGTGTGTTCCTGTGTGTCCTACTGCACAGTGTGTGTTCCTGTGTGTCCTACTGCACAGTGTGTTCCTGTGACTCCTACTGCACAGTGTGTTCCTGTGACTCCTACTGCACAGTGTGTGTTCCTGTGACTCCTACTGCACAGTGTGTGTTCCTGTGTGTCCTACTGCACAGTGTGTGTTCCTGTGTGTCCTACTGCACAGTGTGTTCCTGTGACTCCTACTGCACAGTGTGTGTTCCTGTGACTCCTACTGCACAGTGTGTGTTCCTGTGTGTCCTACTGCACAGTGTGTTCCTGTGTTTCCTCTGGCCCTCTGCCTTGTGTTACTGTTGTGCATATGGAGCATGAATCAGTCTCCTAAGCCTAAAGGATGTTGTTTGTTTTGTTGTGCTAGTATCATAGCCACTAGCTAGCTAGCTATCAACCTGATTTATAAACCCTGACTCGTCCTCTGTGTTTTCATCTGTATACACACACACACACACACACACACATACACAGTAACACACATACATACACACACGGTCATACAGACACACACACTCGCCCGTCTGATGAGTAGCTCTGTGTACTGAGTCTCATGCTGAAGAGGGGAGGTGATGGATAATGAGTATTGCAGCAGAGTAGAGGACACACCTCGTGTCAGAGAGACAGGCATGCTAGTATCTGATTAATTAGGCAGATCTAGACTTAACTTGCGCTGAACTCACTGTAGCATTACACTACCTACCTACAGTACCTATCTAGACCACCTGGGGAAAAGAGATGAGGGAGGGAGGGAGGAGGATAGAGGGAGGGATGGGAGGAGGATAGGGGGAGGGATGGGAGGAGGATGGAGGGAGGTATGGGAGGAGGATAGAGGGAGGTATGGGAGGAGGATAGAGGGAGGTATGGGAGGAGGATAGAGGGAGGGATGGGAGGAGGATAGGGGGAGGGATGGGAGGAGGATAGGGGGAGGGATGGGAGGAGGATAGAGGGAGGGATGGGAGGAGGATAGAGGGAGGTATGGGAGGAGGATAGAGGGAGGTATGGGAGGAGGATAGAGGGAGGGATGGGAGGAGGATAGGGGGAGGGATGGGAGGAGGATAGAGGGAGGTATGGGAGGAGGATAGAGGGAGGTATGGGAGGAGGATAGAGGGAGGTATGGGAGGAGGATAGAGGGAGGGATGGGAGGAGGATAGAGGGAGGGATGGGAGGAGGATAGAGGGTGGGATGGGAGGAGGATAGAGGGTGGGATGGGAGGAGGATAGAGGGTGGGATGGGAGGAGGATAGAGGGAGGGATGGGAGGAGGATAGAGGGAGGGATGGGAGGAGGATAGAGGGTGGGATGGGAGGAGGATAGAGGGTGGGATGGGAGGAGGATAGAGGGTGGGATGGGAGGAGGATAGAGGGAGGGATGGGCGGAGGATAGAGGGAGGGATGGGAGCAGGATAGAGGGAGGGATGGGAGGAGGATAGAGGGAGGGATGGGAGGAGGATAGAGGGAGGGATGGGAGGAGGATAGAGGGAGGAAGAAAATGGTCAAGAAGAGACTGGGTTTATGGAGTGATGGAAGGAGTGGGTAGAGGGATACTGAGAGATTGAATGTGTTACCATGTGTGTTTGGCCGGGGGCTACCCTTGTTTCTGGGAGCCCAGAGCATGCTGGGACAGCAGGGCAGTGTGTCTCTGACCCCTCCATCTGGAGCCTGGAGCGCACACACACTATCTATCCACGCCCTGTGCGTGTGTGTGTGTGTGTGTGTGTGCGTGCGTCAGAGGTAGAACTCTCCAGGCTCTGTTTGTCCCTGAAACATTCACTCACAAACAAGCTCTCTCTCTCTATCTCCATACAGTACTTTATTCATCCATATATCTATGTCTCTTCTTCTTGGTAAACATACTAACAATAGCTCATACACAGTTCACCCAGTTAAACATTCTCCTCCAGTAACCATCCTACTGCTCGCTCTCTATCTCTCTGCCCCCCCCCTCCCTCTCTCTGTCTTACTTCCCCACTCTGGGAAAATAACACACACCACACTCTTAGAAAAAAATATTCCAAAATGGTTCTTCGTCTGTCCCCATAGGAGAACCCTTTTTTTGCTTCCAGGTAGAACCCGTTTTGGTTTCCATGTAGAACCATAGAACCATTTATTTGGAACCCAATAGGGTTTTACCTGGAACCAAAAGGGGTTCTTCAAAGGGTTATCCTATGGGGACAGCCGACTAACCCTTTCTTTTAGGTTAGGCACCTTTTTTCTAAGAGTGCACCCTTGAAACACACACTCCCTGATGCAGATTAGGTGCTTTGAACTGTGTTGCCGGTCCGTGGCGGAGGTTGTGTGTGTGTGTGTGTGTGTGTGTGTGTGTGTGTGTGTGTGTGTGTGTGTGTGTGTGTGTGTGTGTGTGTGTGTGTGTGTGTGTGTGTGTGTGTGTGTGTGTGTGTGTGTGTGTGTGTGTGTGTGTGTGTGGCTGGGGGATGGTATGGCATATGGAGGAAGGGTTGGCTCGGCGCTGCTATGCACACCAGGTGTGAAATGGACTGTTTAATTAAGTGCTGATGTTGTTCTAATGCAGGGAGGGAGGGAGGGAGGGAGGGAGGAGATGAACAACAGCTTGTCGCTAGCTGGTAGGGCTGTGTCTGGGGGTGTGTTCGGGGCTGTGGAGGAGAGAGGAAGGAAGGAGGGAAGGGGAGGAGATGAACAACAGCTTGTCGCTAGCTGGTAGGGCTGTGTCTGGGGGTGTGTTCGGGGCTGTGGAGGAGAGACAGAGTTTGGAGCTTTGGATAGGGCCAGGAAGGGAACATGAGATTTGGGGCTTGAATGGCACAGTCGGCTGGAGTGTAGCTGGCAAGATCAAAGATGTGGGTTCAATTCTCGCAGGGTCACTTTCCCTGAACGTTTGTGTTAAGGCAAGTCCCCTTGGATAAAAGCAGCAGGTGAACAAGTATATTGTTATGTTTCTTGATGGGATTAGAGGTGGAAGGATACGGTGCTGGGACAGAGAGAACTTAACCTGGGGCTGTGTGGAGCTTTGTGTGTGCGTGTTTTTGTGCGTGTGTATACGTGTGTGCGTACGTGCATGTGTGTTAGTGTGATTATGCGTGCGTATGCGCCCGTGTATGTGTCTGTGTGTACCTCTCTCTCCCAGTTAGGGTCAGCTTGGGCGGTCATGCGTGGAGGTAGTCTGGGAGAGAGGGACTGGTAATGGGGCAGCGATGGAGAGAGGAGCTACACATTAATCACACACACATGTTTGCCCACACAGACATACACTCAATCACACCCACATACACCACACACACATACACTCAATCACACCCACATACACCACACACACATACACTCAATCACACCCACATACACCACACAGACATACACTCAATCACACCCACATACACCACACACACATACACTCAATCACACCCACATACACCACACAGACATACACTCAATCACACCCACATACACCACACACACATACACTCAATCACACCCACATACACCACACACACATACACTCAATCACACCCACATACACCACACACACATACACTCAATCACACCCACATACACCACACACACATACACTCAATCACACCCACATACACCACACACACATACACTCAATCACACCCACATACACCACACACACATACACTCAATCACACCCAATCACACAGACATACACAATCACACCCACACACCACACACACATCAATCACACCCACATACAGCACACACACATACACTCAATCACACCCACATACACCACACACACATACACTCAATCACACCCACATACACCACACACACATACACTCAATCACACCCACATACACCACACACACATACACTCAATCACACCCACATACACCACACAGACATACACTCAATCACACCCACATACACCACACACACATACACTCAATCACACCCACATACACCACACACACATACAGTGCATTTGAAAAGTATTCAGACCCCTTGACTTGTTCCACATTTTGTTATGTTACAGCCTTATTCTAAAATGGAATAAATCAAATCCCCCTCAATCTACACATCTACACTATCCAATTAATGACAGAGCAAAAACGTTTTTTTTAGACATTTAAAAAAAAAAAAAAAAAAAAAAACTGAAATATCACATTAACATAAGTATTCAGACCCTTTACTCAGTACTTTGTTTAAGCACCTTTGGCAGCACAGTGTGTTTGGTATGATGCCACAAGCATGGAACGAACACCTGTATTTGTGGAGTTTCTCCCATTCTTCTCTGCAGATCCTCCCAAGCTCTGTCAGGTTGGATGGAGAGCGTCGCTGCACCACTATTTTCAACCTGTCTCGGAGCCCTACGGACAATTCCTTCGACCTCTTGGCTTGGGTTTTGCTGTAACATGCACTGTCAACAGTGGGACCTTTATATATACAGGTGTGTGCCTTTCCACATCAGGTCCAATCAACTGAATTTACCACAGGTGGAGTCCAATACAGTTGTACAAACATCTCAAGGACGATGAATGGAAACAGGATGCACCGGAGCTCAATTTCGAGGATCATAGCAAAGAGTCTGAATAGTTATGTAAAGAAGCTATTTCTGGTAATACAATTCTTAAAACGTGTTTTTGCTTTGTCATTATGGGGTATATGTGTATATTGATGAAAATAAAACAAAACAAAAAAAACATTTCAGAATAAGGCGGAAGCATAAAAAATGTGTAAAAATTCAAGGGCTCTGAATACTTTCTGAATGCGCTGTACATACACACACATGCAGGAACAGACACAGAGCACTCTCTCTCTCGCTTAGACTTCCTCGCTCTCCGTCTCTCTGTAGCGTTAGAGCAGAGCGTGGAGCCACAGCTTGGGCCTGCAGTCTCTTATCCACCATTAGAGGGCAGAGGATGCTGTTCTTACCTTATGTCCTAACAGTACCAGTAGGGGACTGGCTTCATCTCCTCACCTCCTTTCTTTTCATGTCTGACTGATCTGAAAGAACTGGACTGGTGTCTACTCCATTTTGCTTTCACCAGTCATTTGTGATTAGATCAATACAGAAGAAGGAGAGGACAGGAGAAAGGGGAGAGGAAGCATGTTCAGACTATGGAGATACATCCATAATGCCCAGGAGAAAGGGGAGAGGAAGCATGTTCAGACTATGGAGATACATCCATCATGCCCAGGAGAAAGGGGAGAGGAAGCATGTTCAGACTATGGAGATACATCCATAATGCCCAGGAGAAAGGGGAGAGGAAGCATGTTCAGACTATGGAGATACATCCATAATGCCCAGGAGAAAGGGGAGAGGAAGCATGTTCAGACTATGGAGATACATCCATCATGCCCAGGAGAAAGGGGAGAGGAAGCATGTTCAGACTATGGAGATACATCCATCATGCCCAGGAGAAAGGGGAGAGGAAGCATGTTCAGACTATGGAGATACATCCATCATGCCCAGGAGAAAGGGGAGAGGAAGCATGTTCAGACTATGGAGATACATCCATCATGCCCAGGAGAAAGGGGAGAGGAAGCATGTTCAGACTATGGAGATACATCCATCATGCCCAGGAGAAAGGGGAGAGGAGGCATGTTCAGACTATGGAGATACATCCATCATGCCCAGGAGAAAGGGGAGAGGAAGCATGTTCAGACTATGGAGATACATCCATCATGCCCAGGGCTGTGTTTAAACCAGGACACTCCCTTCTCTCCTCTCAGCCTCAGTGAGCATGTGTGGCGACACGTCAGTGAATAGACGAAGGCTGGATCTGCATATGGCAGCATGACACTGGTTTAGGGCCCCTCAGATGGCCTGCATATCATTTCTGTCCCATCTGCTCAGTGATGGACTGACTTCCTGTCAACTAGCACTGTCACCACAAGAGGAGTGAGGAAGGGGGAGTGACAGGAAAAGACTGGAGGGGGGTTGTATTTACTAGAACGAGGGAGAGAGGGTAGTTTAGACTCTAGTAGATGCTAGAAATCTAAGATTAAGCACACACACACACACACGCACACACACACCACTCATCTCAGGCTGCTAAGCGTTCAGGGCTACTTCCCTTTCTCCTTAACTGTCTTAACTGTTGAAAATGTGTTTATGAAAAATGGATGTCTTCCCAGAGAGATCTCTGCTTGGGAGGCAGTCCGTTTGAAGAACAGAGGGGAGGGAGGGATGTGTGGAAAGAGGGAGAGAAAGAGAGATGGAGGAGAGGGAGTGAATAACAGAACAGGCTGGAGCTGGTGGTGTGTGGCTGGTTTCCAGTGAAGGAGGGAGGGATGGGGTCTGTGTCGGTGGAGGTATACAGAGGTTATGATGTTGGCTTGTAGAGGAGGACAATGAAGAGGAGAATCAGATGAGGGAACACCAACCCCCCCCCCTCCTCCTTCTCCTCACCTGCTTCTCCTCCAGCTTTCACTCAATGATGCAGTGTGTCCTGCCTCCCCCACTGTACAGACAGCTCCACACACACACACACACACACACACACACACACACACACACACACACACACACACACACACACACACACACACACACACACACACACAGGGAACGGGAGTGAGAACAATGAGAAGGAGGAAGGGATGGTGGAGGAGAGAGAGATGGAGTGGTACCAGGGGAGTAGAGGTCTGTTGCTTGAAGCTCTGGCTGGTCTGTTACTGGGATCATTATTCATTTCTGCTCTATCACTTTTTATCTCTCTCATTCACTCTTTTGTAACAATTCTTATTTATCTTGCCCTCTCTCTCTCTCTCCCTCTTCCACTCCCCTGTGGTGGTAGTCTCTCTCTCTCTCTCTCTCCCTATTCCACTCCCTTGTGGTGGTAGCCTCTCTCTCTCTCTCCCTCTTCCACTCCCCTGTGGTGGTAGCCTCTCTCTCTCTCTCTCTCTCTCTCTCTCTCCCTCTTCCACTCCCCTGTGGTGGTAGCCTCTCTCTCTCTCTCTCTCCCTCTTCCACTCCCCTGTGGTGGTAGTCTCTCTCTCTCTCCCTCTTCCACTCCCCTGTGGTGGTAGTCTCTCTCTCTCTCTCTTCCACTCCCCTGTGGTGGTAGCCTCTTTCTCTCTCTCTCTCCCTCTTCCACTCCCCTGTGGTGGTAGCCTCTTTCTCTCTCTCTCTCTCTCTCTCTCTCTCTCTCTCTCTCTCTCTCTCTCTCTCTCTCTCTCTCTCTCTCTCTCTCTCTCTCTCTCTCTCTCTCTCTCTCCCTCTTCCACTCCCCTGTGTTGGTAGCCTCTTTCTCTCTCTCTCCCTCTTCCACTCCCCTGTGGTGGTAGCCTCTTTCTCTCTCTCTCCCTCTTCCACTCCCCTGTGGTGGTAGCCTCTTTCTCTCTCTCTCTCCCTCTTCCACTCCCCTGTGGTGGTAGTCTCTCTCTCTCTCTCTCCCTCTTCCACTCCCCCGTGGTGGTAGTCTTTCACTCTCTCTTTCTGTGAGTATATGAGGTGTGATAGTGGAGCTGTATTAAGTGTCACTCTGCTTGCCAGCCTGAGTGCTCTGGTATTGATTGTCCTAGTCTTCCAGGGGAGAGTAATGGCTTTCTGAGGTGAGGGAGGGAGGATTAGGCCACTAATTGCTGTTGTGCAGACATGATATGCTTCCTCCTCTCTCACCTCATCACCTCTCTCTCATATATACGGTTGAAGTTGAAAGTTTACATACACTTAGGTTGGAGTCATTAAAACTCATTTTTCAACCACTCCGCAAATTTCTTGAAAACAAACTATAGTTTTGGCAAGTCGGTTAGGACATCAACTTTGTCCATGACACAACTAATTTTTCCAACAATTGTTTACAGACCGATTATTTCACATTCAATTCACGGTATCACAATTCCAGTTGGTCAGAAGTTTACATACACTAAGTTGACTGTGCCTTTAAACAGCTTTGAAAATTCCAGAAAATTATGTCATGGCTTTAGAAGCTTCTGATAGGCTAATTGACATAATTTGAGTCAATTGGAGGTGTACCTGTGGATGTATTTCAAGGCCTACCTTCAAACTCAGTGCCTCTTTGCTTGACATCATGGGAAAATCAAAGGATATCAGCCAAGACCTCAGAAAAAAATGTAGACCTCCACAAGTCTGGTTCCTCCTTGGGAGCAATTACCAAACGCCTGAAGGTACCACATTCATCTGTACAGACAATAGTATGCAAGTATAAACACCATGGGACCACGCAGCCGTCATACCACTCAGGAAGGAGACTCGTTCTGTCTCCTAGAGATGAACGTACTTTGGTGCGAAAAGTGCAAATCAATCCTTGAACAACAGCAAAGGGCCTTGCTGGAGGAAACAGGTACAAAATGATCTATATCCACAGTAAAACGAGTCCTATATCGACATAACCTGAATGGCCGCTCAGCAAAGAAGAAGCCACTGCTCCAAAACCGCCATAAAAAAAAGCCAGACTACGGTTTGCAACTGCACATGGGGACAACGATCGTGCTTTTTTGAGAAATGTCCTCTGGTCTGATGAAACAAAAATATAACTGTTTTGCTGTAATGACCATCGTTATGTTTGGAGGAAAAAGGGGGAGGCTTGCAAGCCGAAGAACACCATCCCAACCGTGAAGCAAGGGGGTGGCAGCATCATGTTGTGGGGGTGCTTTGCTGCAGGAGGGACTGGTGCACTTCACGAAATAGATGGCATCATGAGGGAGGAAAATTATGTGGATATATTGAAGCAACATCTCAAGACATCAGTCAGGAAGTTAAAGCTTGGTTGCAAATGGGTCTTCCAAATGGACAATGACCCCAAGCATACTTCCAAAGTTGTGGCAAAATGGCTTAAGGACAACAAAGTCAATGTATTGGAGTAGCCATCACAAAGCCCTGACCTCAATCCTATGGAATATTTGTGGGCAGATCTGAAAAAGCGTGTGCAAGCAAGGCCTACAAACCTGACTCGGTTATACCAGCTCTGCCAGGAGGAATG